>NC_057797.1:583909643-583925702 GCF_018294505.1 Triticum aestivum | reverse complement strand
TTCTCCTCCTTCTCTTTCCCCCTTCCCCCTTCTTCGGAAAGGAAATGGGGGGGGGGGTGAATCCTACTTGGACCGAGAGTCCAAGTAGGACCCCCCCTTGGTGTGCCCCCTCTGGGGCTGGCCTCCTCTCCTCCCCCTTTATATATGTGGGTTGGGGGAACCCCAAAGGCACACCAAGTCTTCTCTTAGCCGTGTGCGGTGCCCGCCTCCATAGTTACACACCTCGGTCATATCGTCGTAGTGCTTAGGCCAAGCCCTGCGCCGGTAACTTCATCATCACCGTCACCACGCCATCGCGCTGATGGAACTCTCCCTCATGCTCAACTGGATCAAGAGATCGAGGGACGTCATCGAGCTGAACATGTGCTGAACGTGGAGGTGCCATACGTTCGGTGCTTGGATCGGTTGGATCGTGAAGACGTTCGACTACATCAACCGCGTTACTAAACGCTTCCAGTTTTGGTCTACGAGGGTACGTGGACACACTCTCCCCTCTTGTTGCTATGCATCTCCTAGATAGATCTTGCATGATCGTAGGTAAATTTTTTGAAATACTGCATTCCCCTATAGTGGCATCCGAGCCAGGTCTATGCGTAGATGTTATACGCACGAGTAGAACACAAAGAGTTGTGGGCGATAATAGTCATACTGCTTACCACCAACGTCTTACTTTGATTCGGCGGTATTGTTGGATGAAGCGACCCAGACCGACATTACATGACCGCGTTCATGAGACTGGTTCTACCGACGTGCTTCGCACACTGGTGGCTGGCGGGTGTCTGTTTCTCCAACTTTATTTGAATCGAGTTTGACTACGGCCGGTCCTTGTTGAAGGTTAAAATAGCACACTTGACGAAAAATAGTTGTGTTTTTGATGCGTAGGTAAGAACGGTTCTTGCTAGAAGCCCGTAGCAGCCACGTAAAACTTGCAACAACAAAGTAGAGGACGTCTAACTTGTTTTTGCAGGGCATGGTGTGATGTGATATGGTCAAGACGTGATGGGATATAAATTGTTGTATGAGATGATAATGTTTTGTAATAGTTATCAGCAACTGGAAGGAGCCATATGGTTGTCGCTTTATTGTATGAAATGAAATTGCCATGTAATTGCTTTACTTTATCACTAAGCGGTAGCGATAGTCATAGAAGCAATAGTTGGCGAGACGACAACGATGCTACGATGGAGATCAAGGTGTCAAGCCGGTGACGATGGTGATCATGACAGTGCTTTGGAGATGGAGATCAAAGGCACAGGATGATGATGGCCATATCATATCACTTATTTGATTGCATGTGATGTTTATCTTTTATGCATCTTATTTTGCTTAGTACGGCGATAGCATAATAAGATGACCTCTCACTAAATTTCAAGGTATAAGTGTTCTCCCTGAGTATGCACTGTTGCTATAGTTCGTCATGCCGAGACACCATGTGCTGATCGGGTGTGATAAGCTCTACGTTCATATACAATGGGTGCAAGCCAATTTTGCACAAGAAGAATACTCAGGTTAAACTTGACGAACCTAGCATATGCAGATATGGCCTCGGAACACTAAGGCCGAAAGGTCGAATGTGAATCATATAGTAGATATGATCAACATAGTGATGTTCACCATTGAAAACTACTCCATCTCACGTGATGATCGGACATGGTTTAGTTGATATGGATCACGTGATCATTTAGATGACTAGAGAGATGTCTATCTAAGTGGGACTTCTTAAGTAATATGATTAATTGAACTTTAATTTATCATGAACTTAGTGCCTGATAGTATTTTGCATGTCTATGTTATTGTAGATCAATGGCACGTGCTACCGTTCCTTTGAATTTTAATGCTTTCCTAGAGAAAGCTAAGTTGAAAGATGATGGTAGCAACTACACGGACTGGGTCCGTAACTTGAGGATTATCCTCATTGCTGCACAGAAGAATTACGTCCTGGAAGCACCGCTAGGTGCAAAACCCGCTGCAGGAGCAACTCCAGATGTTAAGAACGTCTGGCAGAGCAAAGCTGATGAATACTCAATAGTTTAGTGTGCCATGCTTTATGACTTAGAACCGGGAATTGAACGACGTTTTGAACGTCATAGAGCATATGAGATGTTCCAGGAGTTGAAGTTAATATTTCAAGCAAATGCCCGGATTGAGAGATATGAAGTCTCCAATAAGTTCTACAGCTGCAAAATGGAGGAGAATAATTATGTCAGTGAACATATACTCAGCATGTCTGGGTACCACAACCACTTGACTCAGCTGGGAGTTAATCTTCCTGATGATAGTGTCATTGATAGAGTTCTTCGATCACTACGACCAAGCTACAAGAGCTTCATGATGAACTATAATATGCATGGGATGGATAAGACAATTCCCGAGCTCTTCGCAATGCTAAAGGCTGCGGAGGTAGAAATCAAGAAAGAGCATCAAGTGTTGATGGTCAACAAGACCACCAGTTTCAAGAAGAAGGGCAAAGGGAAGAAGGGGAACTTCGAGAAGAATAGCAAGCAAGTTGCTGCTCAAGTGAAGAAGCCCAAGTCTGGACCTAAGCCTGAGACTGAGTGCTTCTACTGCAAAGGGACTGGTCGCTGGAAGCGGAACTGCCCCAAGTATTTGGTGGATATGAAGGACGACAAAGTGAAAGGTATATTTGGTATACATGTTATTGATGTGTACCTTACTAATGCTCGCAGTAGAGCTTGGGTATTTGATACTGGTTCTGTTGCTAGTATTTGCAACTCGAAACAGGGGCTACGAATTAAACGAAGATTGGCTAAGGATGAGGTGACGATGCGCGTGGGAAATGGTTCCAAAGTCGATGTGATCGCCGTCGGCACACTACCTCTACATCTACCTTCGGGATTACTTTTAGACCTGAATAATTGTTATTTGGTGCTAGCATTAAGCATGAACATTATATCTGGATCTTGTTTGATGCGAGACAATTATTCATTTAAATCAGAGAATAATGGTTGTTCTATTTATATGATTAATATATTTTATGGTCATGCACCCTTGACGAGTGTTCTATTTTTACTAAATCTTGATAGTAGTGATACACATGTTCATAGTATTGAATCCAAAAGATATAAGTTCAATAATGATAGTGCAACTTATTTGTGGCACTGCCATTTAGGTCATATTGGTATAAAGCGCGTGAAGAAACTCCATGTTGATGGAATTTTGGAATCACTTGATGCTTGCGAACCATGCCTCATGGGCAAGATGACTAAGACTCCGTTCTTCAGAACAATGAAACGAGCAACAGACTTACTGGAAATAATACATACTGATGTATGCGGTCCGATGAGTGATGATGCTCGTGGCGGGTATCGTTATTTTCCGACCTTCATAGATGATTTGAACAGATATGGGTATATCTACTTGATGAAACATAAGTCTGAAACATTTGAAAAGTTCAAAGAATTTCAGAGTGAAATTGAAAATCATCGTAACAAGAAAATAAAGTTTCTACGATCTGATCGTGGAGGAGAATATTTGAGTTACCACTACAAAAAACACTTCCGTGATGATACGTGTTCGTCACAGTAGGTCGCGTTTTTTGTCATGCATGTACATCCATGATGATTTTATGACAGAATCAAGATAGTCATACCTATGATGTCGTATAAGTGTTCCATGACATTACCAAAATTATCATCATGGAAGTGTCCACTTCCATTACGATAACTTGTGCGTCACAGAAGTGCTTTCGTCAAGGGTGACCGACATGTGGCATCCACCATAACGGAACACCGCTAAGCTATCGGGTCCGGTTTTGGATCCGATAACCCGTTAACAGCCGGGACCAATGGGAAATTTCCACGTGTGAAATTCTGATTGGCCGGAGGGAACACTTGTCAGCTTGTCAGTGGGCCAGATGTCGCCCGTCCATTGGAGGAGACATGCCTATGATATGTCGACACGTGGCTGGGCCCAAACAGAGGCCCATATAGGTTAAAAAGGCCGGCCCAGTCAAAGGCCCGTAGTACTTACTCAGGTACTAGTGGGCCAGCCCAATAACAGCCTGCTTAATAAAGGCCCATTTATAGCCCGAAGCCAGATCTGGCCCGTTAATTGTTCACCAAATATTTGGGCCCAATTACAGCCCAGTGACTTTCGGCCTGTTAGAGGCCCGATGTAGACATGGGCCCATTTCATCCCGGTGTCACTTTCGGCCTGGGAATGGCCCATGCTGCCCATGGGCCATATATGGTCCGACGGACATCGGGCCCACTAACGGCCCGTGATAAAGGTGGCAACAGTTAAGCCCAACGTGACTTTGGGCCTGTTAAAGGCCAGTCGCATAATTCGGCCCGTTGATGTCTGTACTAAGCTTTCGGCCTCTTAAAGGCCCATGATATCAGTGGGCCAACTAAGGCCCGAGATATGTTTCGGCCTGGTAACTGCCCGTGATATAACTGGGCCCAAAAGGCCCGGTCTACATTTCAGCCTCCTGAAGGCCCGTCGACGACTAGTGAAAATTGAGGCCCAATATGCATTTCGTCCTGCTAAAGGCCCATGGTTTCATCTGGGCCGTAACAGGCCAGTACAATATTCAGCATGTTAATGGCCCAACGCTACCTGGGCCAAACTAAGCGTTGGGTCCACAAAAGGCTCAACTAAAATACAGGCCGGTGTAAGTTGTGGGCTTCGCGCAAAGTGTGAAGGCCCCAATCATTCGGGCCCAAGAAAGATGCAGGCCGTCCCAATTGTGGCCCGCTAAAATAAAAAATTACAGCATAGTAAGTAAGAATAACCCTACACTATACAATAAAGGATTTATGGTATATTACATCCACTTGGCATCAAAGTTTGCCACCAGTGATCATAAAGCGCAACGAAGAAGCAGATTACAAAAACTGGGCACCATTGCAGCGTAACAAAATAATACTGAACCCGGACCACTTCCAAGACAGTTCAAGAAAGGTTAGCCTTGCGCGGGACCTACTGCGCAAGCTACTGAGCAAGGCTGTGAGACTGGCCTAGCATGTCGGTCATAGCTTCCAGGTGTAGCTGTTTACCGATGAGGTTCTCATTGGTATTCTCCGCAATCTTTCTTAGAGATAGGACTTCAAGTCGAAGTTGAGTTGTAGAATGCCTTTCTGCTAGAAATTGGGACTGAAGAAGTCGAACTGATTCAGACAACGAATTCTGTGAGCTTGTCTGACTGCTAGTCTCAAGTAACTTGAACACTGCATCAAGACAAGACTTTGGGGTTGTCTCGCTATCTTCAAGATGTTTTGCCTTCTTTGCTGCAATATATGTTGGGTTTGTCTCACAGCCTTCAGCAGACTTGTGCATGCCATCAGGCATATCACCCTAAAACAAAGCAGAAAGATGATAGGTTTTGCACATGTATAAACAAAGATGATAACTGTGCTGTCAATTCCATCCAATTTCAAATTAGAAAATAAAGAGTAAGTTCAAAATATCAATAGCATAATTTGGCATTGTTCATAATGCGGGGAGCTTCACCACACTACTGGATTACCATGTCAACATAACAAGCATAGATGAAGGGCAAAGACAATCATTGTATTATTTTGGTTAATGTGCATGGCATGTTGTTCATATCATCAGCCACACCAGTAAGATAAAATAGGAGATGACAAGGTGCAAACGTGGGCTGCTTCACCACACACTGGATTATAGATCCATAAGAACAAGCATACATATAGGGAGTATTGAGTAATGTGCATGGTATGTATAAGGAATTTGTTTTACAAGTAAAACTTAGAACTTACGGTTCTTGTGAACATGCATTTAGGTAGAAACAACAAACTAAACAACAGTAAACGATAGGGAGTATGAGAAAATTAAACAACAGTTGAGGATAAAGGCTTTAGAAGGACTGACTTACATTAACAGTTAACACCGGCTTTATAATGCCCTTCTCCATGTCAAGGGAAGGATAACTCAAGAATTTTAGCATATAATGTTCTTCATAAGCATTGCCTGTACTCTACATTTTGTAGAGAGTAATTATAGATATGATAATACTGGAAGGGATAGAGGATAACAAAGATAAGATGCAGATTGATGCTACATAATCAACTACCAATCCCTGGAAGTACAAGCGTTACAGGACAAAATGTACTGACAAGAGCAATGGGCTACATTTCTGCACTGGCATTGTCTGTGTATTCTACTTTTTGGTAAGATTAAATATAGATCTGATCTTTTTTAGTAAATGGTGGGCGAGGGAGATAAGATGCAGAATGCTACACAATGAACCAATCACTCTTCCCATAATACAAGAGTGTTTTGAACACTGGTGTACTATACAAAACGTTCTTATATTATGGGACGGAGGGAGCAGCTATTAATGTAAGTACAGTGATAGACGACGTTCAGTCCTTACAAGAGGACTGCAGAGCTAAACCTCTTCAAAAGCATTGGGTTGATTCTAAATTTATGTAAGAGTCCATATGGATCTTATAATGTCCACCAAATGGACGATAACGAGGCTAACGTGTGCAGTGATGCTACATAATCAAACAGCTATGAAAGTAAGTATGGTCATACAGGGCAAGAGGTACTCATAAGAGCAATGCAGTGTGCAGTATAGTTGCGAGATTCTGTGGTCCCTTGAGAATGAATGTTCTTCTGCTAACAGTTTTCGTACAAGTGAGATGTTAAGGCAAATGCAGAAATGTAGTTCAAATTGTGATGTGATATCATAGACAGTACCTTAGGCTGCAGCCGAGACCAATGTGTAACAAGATTATTCCAGTCACCGTCGGATAAATGTAGCACCGGAGACTTTACAGAAATTTTGTTTAGTGGCTTGCCATCAAAGTGCGCTTGCCTCAGGTAGGAACGATACTTCATCAACGAGCGCTTGAAAAGTGCAACCAACCCTTGCTCGTCTTCACAATCCAGTTTGGTCCTCACCTATCTAAAAGAATGAAATCTTGTGTCTTCTGTCAGCAGAAACATATGCAGTAATGACCATGAATAACATTAGTACACTACTTACGCGTAAGTTGCGGAGGAAGACTGGAAATTGTTCTGTGTCTGCGGTATAATCTTTCCATGAAGGAAAGATGCGCACAAAGTTCCCGACAATAATATAAGCTTCGTCTTCTAAACTGGGAAGAAATGGAACAGGGGTCCTATTAGCTGCAATTGGGGCTCTCTCTGGTTCGAAAAGGGATTTGGCAACTGGATTTGGTGTACTCTTTGCTGTAATGGGGGTTTTGCATCGTAGAGCTGGTGCTATGTCAACTGGCATAATCATATTGTTTGCTACAGCTGGGGTCTGCTGAGTTGGGGCATCAGAAATGACCAGTGTAGTAGGGCTAGAGTCTGTTAGAGTTGGGGTGTTTTGTGGGTCAGGTGATATTGCAACTACACCTAATGGGCTATTTGATTTATCAGGTGCCAATACCTTTTCCAAATACTTTGCTTGTGCTCCTCCATGATCAGCAATCGCCCTCTTCCTTTTGAACATCTGATACACAAGAACAACATTTGAATGGATAAATATGGTATGATGACAGATGGAATATGTACTGAAAATGGATAGGCAGGGCGTATTCACATACACGATGTGTAAACTAAGCTAATGACAGTTCAACAAAGTAGAAGCAATGCAAAGCATTAGTTGCAAGATATGTGCGACCAATATAACCTTGGAAAGTTAGAGCAAGCACCTTGATGGGTGAATAAGATAGGCCTTCTTCCTCTGACTCCTCCACTAGGGAGCTACATTGACTTAGGTCTCCCTCTAGCTCAGAATCACTGTTAGGATCATATTCAGAGCATGAATCTGTAGGTGGAGAGCGTTTGCATTGCATTGCATCCAGACTTGATTTCAGTCCCTTAATGCCAAGTTTGACAGCCATGTCATTGTTCTGCTTTATTCTTTTCATGCGCGCAAGCTCATAATCATTATGATGCTGTTCAGAATCTGAGATTCATGAAAACATAAAAAGTAGTCAGATTATCTATCGAATGCATTGCGGATTCAACTCGAAGACTGTCCCCCTATAAAACCCTGCATATGCAAAGCTCACCCCCAACCGTGCTGACCAGACCACACACATAAATACAAACCCCTTATGTCTCTATAACAGGCAGACACACATTTCAAAACTGAAGTACGAACATTAGAATCATATGAAGTTCGTATTTGAACAAATAAATTAAGGAATTATGAGTGGCATAATGTTTAGCTTCATGGGTGGAGTGTTGGTAGTGCGACACAAAGCAAGTAGGCAGATTGTATTCCATGTAAAAGATCGAAGCCTATGTAAAATCTGGAAATGACACTTTCTTTCTATACAATGCAGTGTTCGTTGCCCACACATGATGGAAGAGATCACATAGAGAAATACTATGCACTCATATCTACAGTTCCAGTACTTAGAAACAGGGTGGTCCACCCTAAAAGAATATTGACAACAAATATGACAAGGCAAGCATAGATGTAGTGAATCAATCATTTACTTGTGAGCTTACTAGGACACGTATGCAGAATTGTAACTGCAGTAAGAGACCGTCCAAAATCCTCCTAGAGTCATGCCGTCCGGGCACGGCAAGTCGCCGGCGAGGCAGACGGCTGGGGGCGAGTAGAGATCGGAAGCGCGCAGCAGAACAGAGGGGAATCGGGGCCTGGGACGACCCAAAATCCCAGGGTGGGCCGGCCCACCATGGGCACCCTGTAGAGATACACACTCGAGTGGCGAACATGCATTTTCGAAACTAATTTAGGGACATTTAGCTGACCAATTAAATGACTGTTTTAATAATATCAGATTCGTATTTGAACAACTAAGCTTGTTTAACTTGATGGGTGGAGCAGTGCTATTATGACACGAAGCACATATTCTGATCTTATAGTGATCATAAAAGGGGGAAACTCTAAGCATATTTTTTTAGCAAAAGAGTGTTTCCCCTCCGATTTCTATTGAAGAAACCACCACGGAACCAACATGATCAATTAAACCATATTATGACTGTGCCATGGCAGATTTGAAGCTGCAAACCGGAGAAATGATATTTAGCAGCCATTGTTTGCTTCGAACTAAGAACTTAATTCTAAGAGCTGAAAAGAAAGTAGAGTAACCAAGTTAAGATCTATTCTCTAGTTGAGATCAAAAGGTTGAGGAGATATGAAGTACCACCTCTCTTGCGGCGCTGTGTAGGCATCAGGGTGCGATGGCTGTCGGTGGTGTTGAAGCAGATTTGCGACGGTAGACGGGTGCATCGGGGGATAAGTCCCGTTGCGGTGGAAGAGAAGGTCGTGTGAGCGACCCCGACAAAGAGGACGACGGCGCCGATGAAGCGAGAGGACTTGATGCAAGGCTCTTGGTCCATCGCCATGGATGAGAAACGTCCATCTCTAACAGTGGACGACGCGGTCTTGGTACGCGCTCCGGCATGGTGGAGGATGCTACCTCTTGAGCACTTGCGCTGGTTTTCCCTTCAAGAGGAAAGGGTGATGCAGCAAAGTAGCGGAAGTATTTCCCTTAGTTTTTGAGAACTAAGGTATCAATCCAGTAGGAGGCCACGCACGAGTCCCTCGCACCTACACAAACAAATAAATCCTCGCAACCAATGCGATAAGGGGTTGTCAATCCCTACATGGTCACTTACGAGAGTGAGTTCTGATAGATATGATAAGATAATATTTTTGGTATTTTTATGATAAAGAAAAATAAAAGATGCAAAGTAAAATAAATGGCAAAGGAAATAACTAAGTATTGGAAGATTAATATGATGGAAGATAGACCTGAGGTCTATAGGTTTCGCTAGTGGCTTCTATCAAGAGCATAAGTATTCACGGTGGGTAAACAAATTACTGTTGAGAAATTGATAGAATTGAGCATAGTTATGAGAATATCTAGGTATGATCATGTATATAGGCATCACGTACGAGACAAGTAGACCGACTCCTGCCTACATCTACTACTATTACTCCACACATCGACCGCTATCCAGCATGCATCTAGAGTATTAAGTTCATAAGAACAGAGTAACGCTTTAAGCAAGATGACATGATGTAGATGGATAAACTCATGCAATATGAAATAAACCCCATCTTGTTATCCTCGATGGCAATAATACAATACGTGCCTTTCTGCCCCTACTGTCACTGGGAAAGGACACCTCAAGATTGAACCCAAAGCTAAGCACTTCTCCCATTGCAAGAAAGATCATTCTAGTAGGCCAAACCAAACTGATAATTTGAAGAGACTTGCAAAGATAACCAATCATACATAAAAGAATTCAGAGAAGATTCAAATCTTGTTCATAGATAAACTTGATCATAAACCCACAATTCACCGGTCTCAACAAACACACCGCAAAAGAAGATTACATCGAATAGATCTCCACAAGAGAGGGGGAGAACTTTGTATTGAGATCCAAAAAGAGAGAAGAAGCCATCTAGCTAATAACTATGGACCCGTAGGTCTGAAGTAAACTACTCACACTTCATCAGAAGGGCTATGGTGTTGATGTAGAAGCCCTCCGTGATTGATGCCCCCTCCGTCGGAGCTCCGGAACAGGCCCCAAGATGGGATCTCGTGGATACAAAAATTTACGGCAGTGGAATTAGGGTTTTGGCTTCGTATCTGGTAGTTTGGGGGTAGGTAGGTATATATAAGAGGAAGGAGTACGTCGGTGTTGCAACAGGGGGCCCACGAGGGTGGAGGGCGCGCCTGGGGGGGGGGGGGTAGGCGCGCCCCCCTACCTCATGCCCTCCTTGTTGATTGCTTGACGTAGGGTCCAAGGCCTCTGGATCATGTTCGTTCCGAAAATCACGTTCCCGAAGGTTTCATTCCATTTGGACTCCGTTTGATATTCTTTTTCTACGAAACCCTAAAATAGGCAAAAAACAACAATTTTGGGCTGGGCCTCCAGTTAATAGGTTAGTCCCAAAAATAATATAAAAGTGTATAATAAAGCCCAATAATGTCCAAAACAGAATATAATATAGCATGGAACAATAAAAAATTATAGATACGTTGGAGACGTATCAAGCACTCCCAAGTTTAATTCCTGCTCGTCCTCGAGTTGGTAAATGATAAAAACAGAATTTTTGATGCGGAATGCTACTTGGCATAAATTCAATGTAATTCTTCTTAATTGTGGTATGAATATTCAGATCTGAAAGATTCAGGACAAAAGTTCAATATTGACATAGAAATAATAATACTTCAAGCATACTAACTAAGCAATTATGTCTCTTCAAAATAACATGGCCAAAGAAAGTTATCCCTATAAAATCATATAGTCTGGCTATGCTCTATATTCACCACACAAAGTATTTAAATCATGCACAACCCCGATGACAAGCCAAGCAATTGTTTCATACTTTTGGTGTTCTCAAACTTTTTCAATCTTCACGCAATACATGAGCATGAGCCATGGACATAGCACTTTAGGTGGAATAGAATGGTGGTTGTGGAGGAGACCAAAAAAGGGAAGATAGTCTCACATCAACAAGGCGTATCAACGGGCTATGGAGATGCCCATCAATAGATATCAATGTGAGTGAGTAGGGATTGCCATGCAACGGATGCACTAGAGCTATAAGTATATGAAAGCCCAACAAAAAGGAACTAAGTGGGTGTGCATCCAACTCACTTGCTCATGAAGACCTAGGGCATTTTGAGGAAGCCCATCATTGGAATATACAAGCCAAGTTCTATAATGAAAAATTCCCACTAGTATATGAAAGTGATAACATAGGAGACTCTCTATTATGAAGATCATGGTGCTACTTTGAAGCACAAGTGTGGTAAAAGGATAGTAGCATTGTCCCTTCTCTCTTTTTCTCTCATTTTTTTATTTGGGTCTTTTCCCCTTTTTTATGGCCTCTTTTTTTTCGTCCGTAGTCTCATCCCGACTTGTGGGGGAATCATGGTCTCCATCATCCTTACCTCACTTGGGACAATGCTCTAAAAAATGATGATCATCACACTTTTATTTACTTAGACCTCAACATTACAACTCAATACTTAGAACACAATATGACTCTGTGTGAATGCCTCCGGCAGTGTACCGGGATATGCAATGAATCAAGAGTGACATGTATGAAAGAATTATGAACGGTGGCTTTGCCACAAATACAATGTCAACTACATGATCATGCAAAGCAATATGACAATGATGGAGCGTGTCATAGTAAACGGAACGGTGGAAAGTTGCATGGCAATATATCTCAGAATGGCTATGGAAATGCCATGATAGGTCGGTATGGTGGCTGTTTTGAGGAAGGTATATGGTGGGTGTATGATACCGGCGAAAGGTGCGTGGTATTAGAGAGGCTAGCAATGGTGGAAGGAAGGAAAGTGCGTATAATCCATGGACTCAACCTTAGTCATAAAGAACTCATATACTTATTGCAAAAATCTACAAGTTATCAAAGCAAAGTATTACGTGCATGCTCCTAGGGGGATAGATTGGTAGGAAAAACCATCGCTCGTCCCCGACCGCCACTCATAAGGAAGACAATCAATAAATAAATCATGCTCCGACTTCATCACATAACGGTTCACCATACGTGCATGCTACGGGAATCACAAACTTTAACACAAGTATTTCTCAAATTCACAACTACTCAACTAGCATGACTCTAATTTTACCATCTCCATATCTCAAAACAATTATCAAGTATCAAACTTCTCATAGTATTCAACACACTCATAAGAAAAAAAAATTAATCTTGAATGCCTAACATAATTAAAGAAAATTACCATGCTATTTTGTAGGACTCTCAAAATAATCTAAGTGAAGCATGAGAGAACAATAGTTTCTATAAAACAAATCAACCGACGTGCTCTAAAAGATATAAGTGAAGCACTAGAGCAAAAACTATATAACTCAAAAGATATAAGTGAAGCACATAGAGTATTCTAATAATTTCCGAATCATGTGTGTCTCTCTCAAAAAGTGTGTACAGCAAGGATGATTGTGGAAAACTAACAAATAAAGACTCAAATAATAAAAGACGCTCCAAGCAAAACACATATCATGTGGTGAATAAAAATATAGTTCCAAGTAAAGTTACCGATGGAAGTAGACGAAAGAGGGGATGCCTTCCGTGGCATCCCCAAGCTTTGGCTTTTAGGTGCCCTTAGATTATCTTGGGGGTTCCATGGGCATACCCAAGCTTAGGCTCTTGCCACTCCTTGTTCCATAATCCATCAAATCTTTTCACCCAAAACTTGAAAACTTCACAACACAAAACTTAAAGTAGAAAATCTCGTGAGCTCCGTTAGCGAAAGAAAACAAAACACCACTTCAAGGTACTCTAATGGACTCATTCTTTATTTATATTGGTGTTAAAACTACTGTATTCCAACTTATCTATGGTTTATAAACTATTTTACTAGCCATAGATTCATTAAAATAAGCAAACAACACACGAAAAACAGAATCTGTCAAAAACTGAACAATCTGTAGTAATCTGTAGCTAACGCAAGATCTGGAACCCCAAAAATTCTAAAATAAATTTCTGGACGTGAGGAATTTATCTATTAATCATCTGCAAAAAAATTAACTAAATAGCACTTTCCAAATAAAAATGACAGCAATTCTCGTGAGTGCTAAAGTTTCTGTTTTTTACAGCAAGATTAAAAAGACTTTCCCCAAGTCTTCCCAACGGTTCTACTTGGCACAAACACTAATTACACAAAAAACACAATCAAAACAGAGGCTAGATAAATTATTTATTACTAAACAGGAGCAAAAAGCAAGGAGTAAAAATAAAATTGGGTTGCCTCCCAACAAGCGCTATCGTTTAACGCCCCTAGCTAGGCATAAAAGCAAGGATAGATCTAGGTATCTTTAGTTGGTAATTCTTTAATGAGACATCTATCACTTTTAGGAGTTTCTTTTCTTTTATCAATAATCAAACTTCTAGGAACAAGATCAAAAAAATCATTAGTAGCAAATGGTTCCTTAATGATAGCAAAAAGATTAGGATGAATACTTATAGATTTGAGATCCGCAGTTTCTTTGCTAGAGGATTCACCCTTATTTTTAGGAACTTACATAAGCTTGGCAATTTTAGTTGGAGGACCTGGAGTATTCTTTACGGAAGAAAAAGCGGTTCCCAAGTTGGTAATGATACCCTCAAGTTTATCAATTCTAGTGGAATCATGATTTATTCTTTCATTAACTATAGGTTCCTTCTCTTTAATATTTTTCAAAGTTACTCCTACTTTAGATCCATATGGGGTAATTTGGTTGTGGATCTTTTTATCGAAATTTTCAATTAACTCAATGGTAGTAACTTTATTTTCAATAATTTCAAGTTTTTGCATTACATGCTCCAAAGTTAACATAGTTCCATTAACCAAAAGAGGGGTGAGCCAAATAAATCTATCATAGCATTATAGGAATCAAAAGTGTGGCTACCCAAGAAGTTCCCTCCGGTAATGGTATCAAGGACATATCTGTGCCAAGGAATAGCACCTACATAAAAATTTCAAAGAAGAATAGAAGTAGATTGCTTCCTGGTAGATCTATTTTGAGCATTGCAAATTCTATACCAAGCGTCTTTTAGGGTTTCTCCTTCCCTTTGCTTAAAATTAAGAACTTCATTTTCGGGAGACAACGGAGAAGATAGGGGACTAGCCATAACGACAAGCAAGCGAAAAAGAGGCGAACGGAAAAGAGAGGGCGAATAAAATGGCAAGGGTGAAGTGGGGGAGGGGAAAACGAGAGGCAAATGGCAAATAATGTAATGCGGGAGATAAGGGTTTGTGATGGGTACTTGGTGTGTTGACTTTTGCGTAGACCTCCCCGGCAACGGCGCCAGAAATCCTTCTTGCTACCTCTTGCGCACTTGCGTTGGTTTTCCCTTGAAGAGGAAAGGGTGATGCAGCAAAGTAGCGTAAGTATTTCCCTCAGTTTTTGAGAACCAAGGTATCAATCCAGTAGGAGGCCATGCACGAGTCCCTTGGACCTACACAAACAAATAAATCCTCGCAACCAATGCGATAAGGGGTTGTCAATCCCTACACGGTCACTTACGAGAGTGGGATCTGATAGATATGATAAGATAATATTTTTGGTATTTTTATGATAAAGAGAAATAAAAGATGCAAAGTAAAATAAATGGCAAAGGAAATAACTAAGTATTGGAAGATTAATATGATGGAAGATAGACCCGGGGGCCATAGGTTTCACTAGTGGCTTCTCTCAAGAGCATAAGTATTCACGGTGGGTAAACAAATTACTGGTGAGCAATTGACAGAATTGAGCATAGTTATGAGAATATCTAGGTATGATCATGTATATAGGCATCACGTCCGAGACAAGTAGACCGACTCCTGCCTGCATTTACTACTATTACTCCACACATTGACCGCTATCCAGCATGCATCTAGAGTATTAAGTTGAGGAGAACAGAGTAACGCTTTAAGCAAGATGACATGATGTAGAGGGATAAACTCATGCAATATGATATAAACCCCATCTTGTTATCCTCGATGGCAACAATACAATACGTGCCTTGCTGCCCCTACTGTCACTTGGAAAGGACACCGCAAGATTGAACCCAAAGCTAAGCACTTCTCCCATTGCAAGAAAGATCAATCTAGTAGGCCAAACCAAACTGATAATTCGAAGAGACTTGCAAAGATAACCAATCATACATAAAAGAATTCAGAGAAGATTCAAATATTGTTCATAGACAAACTTGATCATAAACCCACAATTCATCGGTCTCAACAAACACACCGCAAAAGAAGATTACATCGAATAGATCTCCACAAGAGAGGGGGAGAACTTTGTATTGAGATCCAAAAAGAGAGAAGAAGCCATATAGCTAATAACTATGGACCCGTAGGTCTGAAGTAAACTACTCACACTTCATCAGAAGGGCTATGGTGTTGATGTAGAAGCCCTCCGTGAACGATGCCCCCTCCGGGGGAGCTCCGGAACAGGCCCCAAGATGGGATCTCATGGATACAGAAAGTTACAACGGTGGAATTAGGGTTTTGGCTCCGTATCTGGTAGTTTGGGGGTACGTAGGTATATATAGGAGGAAGGAGTACGTCGTTGGAGCAACAGGGGGCCCACGAGGGTGGAGGGCACGCCTCG
>NC_057797.1:583817801-583909318 GCF_018294505.1 Triticum aestivum | reverse complement strand
CTCGTTGATTGCTTGACGTAGGGTCCAAGGCCTCTGGATCATGTTCGTTCCGAAAATCACGTTCCCGAAGGTTTCATTCCGTTTGGACTCCATTTGATATTCTTTTTCTGCGAAACCCTAAAATGGGCAAAAAACAACAATTTTGGGCTGGGCCTCCGGTTAATAGGTTAGTCCCAAAAATAATATAAAAGTGTATGATAAAGCCCAATAATGTCCAAAACAGAATATAATATAGCATGGAACAATCAAAAATTATAGATACGTTGGAGACGTATCAGAGGACTGTGGCGATGGATGTGGTGGAGGACGGCGGTGATGGATTGGGTGGAGGACGGCGGCGATGGATGGGGTGGCGGACGGAGGCTGGTGTGGGGATGGTGTTCTAGCACGAACGGTGTATGAATGGGAAAATTGATGGAGAGGTATGGGGAACCATGTTTTTGGGACGCGCCTGTCTGAAATATGGGAAAGTTACGAACTTAGCCCCCCTTAAAATTTGGACGTCTCGTCGGTTGGGGATACGATGGTAATCTTGTATCTCGCCAATATTTGCCCAGAGCGATTTCGGGCGAGAGAGGGTGGTTGGCGCCCATGGTTGGCGCCCACGGTGTATGAACGGGGCTGACAGGTAGGACGGTTGTGTCACGTCTGAGTGAAGTTACAAACTTACCCCTATTAAAAATATTTGCATACATCGATTTCGGCCGAGTCGAGTTTGTTTTGCCGCCCATTGTGTATGAATAGGAAATGGAGGGTGAAATAGAGGTCTTTCGGACGAGCTTGAATCAAATGTGTTTTGCCGCCCATGTTTGGCGCCCATCGTGTCGGAATGGGCTCAGAGGCGGTCGTGTCACGTCTAATTGAAGTTACTAACCTACCCCTATTTAGAGCAGTGGAAATTGGACCGGTGGATTGTCCGTGTAATGGGTAGATAGTAATTTCCATCTCCCAAACACTTGGCTTCAGGCAACTGACGTGGGAGTGGACATTTTGCCACTTCTTTCGAATTTTGGGACAATAAGCATCCACGTTTACCCTAGTAACTAAATTCGAATCCATTTTGTATTCCTATACGAATATTTATAAATCATTCTATGTGTTTTTATATATCTTCCAAAGGACGACAAAGATGTATTCCACTGTCATATATGAATATGGTTTACAAATGCCGATACTCAAATTCAGAAGGTAGAATCCAGTTTAAGGTGAATTCATATATTCAGAACACTTCATGTCCAACTCAAATGTCACACGCAATATAATGTGTACTCCCATTTAGATATGTACACAAGCGATGTATCAAGATTCAAATACCGAGTCAATCAACCAAGAATGTACAGAACTAACAGACATATAAACACTTATAGAGTATATGTATCAATAATATCAACTAACATACATAAGCCATGCCGCTGTACTTTTTTTTCTACAACAACATCCTTTTTTAGCCAAGCTACTACAGCATCTTGGCCCTTTCCAATGCGTGCCACTTATGGTCCATCTATACTACTATTATTGCTGAATACACATTCAGTCCGATTGGCATATTTGTAGGTCTGGCACAACAATCAAAATGAAATGTATCCAAGTCTTATCAATTAATACAGACTCGTGCTTTAATAAAATTACAAACCAAAAAACAAAAAACAATTATTACATGATCTCTAAAACAAATGGTTTGATTGATTACATGAACAAACAACACAAAGGTTATTCAATGATGGAATGAACATTTCATCTATGATTTACCAAGTGGGAATTTAATTTCCTTTTTTTTCCTTCAGGACCTTAACAATGTGGTCAGTCTCAGCTTCCTTCATTTTGAAATCCACCAAATATTTAATGGTTGTCTTGAGTATTACTTGTGATTGTGTTGTTTGCTTCCTCATCATGTCAACTTCATCTCTAGGTGCAGAAGTAGAATCTCTTTCTACCACTAGGTTAGCCTCTAGAGCATCAATAGTTGCCAATTCATAATGCATGATTGGGCCGGTGCCACTGCTGTGGGATGATACAACGTCCATGGGGACCTCGCTCTTTGATCTTGGGCTAACCTGTTTTGCAATTAAAGTTCCAATTGGATTCAGAAAAGTTGAACTTAGAAAAACATCTCAACTAGGAGTTATAACACCAAACTAGTTAAACAAACAAGGAATTAAAGAGTTTCAATTGGATACTGAAAAGTAGTTATTAACATCATTGTAACCCGTTGTTGCAGCAGCAAAGCAGTTAAACAAAGAAGTAGTATTTAAATTCAGGCAAACAGGTAATTCTTAACAGTAAGTATCAAACACATAGATAGGCACAGTCTATAATAGGATTAACAGGCTGTGGCATTATGTAATTAGTAGCAAACTAAATTAAGCCAAGCAGCGTAATTGATTTTTTTGCAATAAGTGGCTAACTAAAATTCCGAGAAGCAGGTACCTGAACTTAAGCTAGTTCTTTGTACAGGCACACTACAACTTGTTTTTCGCTTACAAGGTTGTACGAAGGAGTCCATGGCATCAATTGCTTGGATACGCAGTCCCAATACTTCTTTCTTCCCATACTGCATTGGTAAGTCGAACGGTTAATCTGGTAAGATGGTGCGTCCTTGATATGTTATATGAGGACATGCTGTCAGACTAGTTGTAGCCACACACATCACACTAGCTTTTACTGTATATTTCATGCGATTACTTTTGGCATATCGAGATCTAAGAAATCTACAATAGGATGAAAAGAATGGCATCCTTCACATTATTGGCGAACTTAGTTCATAGAAACAAGCAATTCAACCATTCAGTGGTAAATCAAAAGCGCCACTGGAATATTTTTCACTACCCCAATCATACACGCAAAAGGGGCGAAGCCACCATAGGGGCTGGTATGGGTGGCTGGAAAGTGTGCACCTAGTTTGAGTCGTCCAGGTTGGCCTAGGCGAGTTTTGTTTGTCCCAACGCACGAGCAGGCAATGTAAAAAATGAAGAAAAATGTTTCAATTTGGATGGGCCAATAACATAAGTGCAAGGCAGGCCCTATAGCAGGCTCGCGGCCCAAACGAGCGCCTCCCATATCGATCGACAGCAGGAAAAATGCAAATTCATTCGCTCCAGCCTCGAGTCTGGTTCGCTCCTAACCTAGCCGCCGCTGGACAGACCGACACAATACTTCCTCGTGCCCTCGTTGGAGGGCGGTCACCGGGCTTGAAGCGAATGGAAGGACAAGAAGATGAAGATCCAACCCTGGGTGTAGCCTACGTGGGAGGCAGTGGCGGCAGCACGGGCATGGCATCGAGCTTGCGCAAATGGACAGTCGCAGCTTGCAAGAGTAGCATGCACAACGAGCAGGTACATCACATCCCTGATTATATCTAATTCAACTCTTAAATTTCTGGCCAATAGTTAAACCTGACAGTGTTGTAAAACTATTTGTATGTAGGGAATCTCTGAGAAAATGAAACCAATTTCTACTTATTTTATAACTCCCCCAATCAATAGTGAACTGACTGAATCTGATGTATCTAATCAAGTTTCTAGTGCAAACATCCAAGCTCATGTTTTATTGAGCCTGAAGTGTCTAATGAACAGACTGCTAATGAAGGATTTTATGCAAACATTTTACATGCTCCTGGTGATGAACATATAGTGTCTAATGAGGGATCTAATGCAAGCATTTTGCAAGCTCCCATTGAAGTACTTAGTGTCTAATGATGATCTGCTATGTTGAGAGAGACATAGAGATTTGCAGGCATTGATGACAAGCAAATTATAGTGCATTTTCATGGCTTGAGGAAACATCGAGGCCATCTACTAGAAAGTCCCCGTATCATGACAACGTAGCATAAATACTTTTCTAATCTGTTGTTTGAAACTATTGGCATACTTGTGCAGGATAGAAATATTGATATGCAGTTTGCGCACTGGTTATAGGTGCAATTACATTCAGCCAGAGAATGAATAATTCAAGCAGGTACAGACCATGTTTGTAGTCCTTGTACACCATGTTGCATTTTGTGTTTTTTTGGTGCTTGCATCATTTAGTGTTTATAATCTGAACTACGTTGAATCATTAGCTGGTTTTCAAAGTGCATGTAGCTTCACATTTCTCAAGTTATGTTGATTTCCGGAGTGCAAGTGCCTTCGTATTTTTTAAGTTAAATGTTCGCCCCTGGTAACTTGAATTCGTGGATCCGCCACTGCACACAAATCATACATGAATGCCAGTACGAATTAAGTGAAATGCAGGGACTTACGCTAGCTCATTGTAGAGGCTCACTGTAGCTCTGCTTGCGCTTGGGATGTTCCATGTGCAAGTCCATGTTACCACTTGCTTGGATGTGCATGCCTTGTGCTCCTTGCATCCCCCTCTGAATTTTTGACACAGAGAATGGTTGATCAAATAAGAGGAATCGACCTTGCTGTTGTACCGGAGGACAAATACTTAGAAGGTTATACAGGTGTGCAGGATGTGTACCATATCCCGTAGCGCCGTCATGCTTCGCTAAAAAATGGATTTGCTTGTTTCAATATCTCCAGAAGAAATAAGAGTTAAAGTTAGAGTTGCATAGACGTGTAAGCTAAGAGAGCAGT
Source organism: Triticum aestivum (assembly GCF_018294505.1). Taxonomy (NCBI): domain Eukaryota; kingdom Viridiplantae; phylum Streptophyta; class Magnoliopsida; order Poales; family Poaceae; genus Triticum; species Triticum aestivum. Next base: position 583,904,744 of record NC_057797.1, on the reverse strand, counting down.
GAAAGGACATCCGAACATCGTCGGAACAGTGCACAAGGGAGTGATGTGTGGATACCTAGTTCAGGACGGCGTTTGGGCATGCTCGCCTAGCTAGAGTGCGGGTCACTTCAGAGCCGTTGAAGGTGATACGCTGGCGTTGGCTGGCCGCGCACAGATGAAGATCTTGAGTGGCAGTGGAGCGCTATGATGCGGTGGACGAGTCCGTTGGTGAAGCCCCAGCGGCCTCAGGGGGCGGAGGTGCGACGATGTGCTCGGTGAAGTAGCCCCGGTGAGCTGGGAGAGGGCGTCGGTGAAGCGCACTTGATGCGGTGGAAGTCGGTGTCTGTGAGGCACGTCGGTTACGATGGCCGACGTTGTCGGTGGACCACCCGGTGCGGTGGACGAGGGCATAGATGAGGTAGCTCCGGTGCGGTGGTGAAGCGCGACCATCGTCTTCGTCGTCGTCATCCGGCACAGAGGTGGGGAAAGATACGAGACGAGGGGCAATTTGAACTTTGCTTGGGTTGGCGGCAATTTAGGGATTTGAGCAATCTGGGTGCGGAAGGGGACGATGGAGAAGGGAGATTTTGCAGGGTTGGAATTGGGGCCGCCAGATATTTCAATCCGAAACATGGAAGCGCGAACTTATTTTGTTGTCGTCCTTTTGGGGGGGAGGGAGGGAGGGAGGGGGTGGGTGGGACGTAGCTTCGGTGCCTTAAAGGCACCTGCCTTTGGTCACTGGCATGTGGGCCAGTCACCTGTTGGGCCCACATGTCATGGACACAAAGGTAGGTGCCTTAAGGCACCACAGCATCCGTCCGGGTGGGTGGCTGGGTGCTAAGCCACCGTACGACACACGCGACCACCACGACACGACCCTGGTCCACCTGGTGCGCCTACATTTGAGAGGAGATTTGAGAATGCAAACGAATCTTCTTTCATTTGCAAATGAATCTGTATGTATTACCATGCTCGTGTTTTCCTTGCAAATAATTAGTCATTCCAAACTAGGTACTATAATTAATTAATGAGGAGTTATTAAAAAACCGAAATGGTATCCACGGTATCCACGCTAACCTGGATTAGAGTGTGTGTCACATAATTAGTTATTTGAATTAGAGTGTGTGTCACATACCGATCTCCAATTCTAACGTGGATTTCGCATTTCACTGTATCCATGCTACTTTTTTTAATACAAATTCATATGCATATGATGAACACCATGGTAGTGAGAATTTTTTGGATGGATTCAAACATATGACCTACAAAATAGCACAACAAATCGAGTCAATGTCAACTTTTCGAAACCTAGTATGGCACGAATTTGAAATAATTACCCATATGCATGGTTCTCAGTTCAAATCTTACAATGTACACCGAATTGAAACATCGATATTAAGTCTCGTACTATCTAGATTCAAATGTTGTTTTAGCCCCCCCCGCACATGCTACATACTTCCTATATCGGTCAATCTTCCTCTCCTAATCACCTTAGGAAGCTACCAGTTTCCAAAACACATTCATTCTTTCTCTCCATGTTTTGATCTCTAACAATCTCAACTACACAACCCCCCTTTCCACTCTGTTACCAAATGTATTTACCTCACACACCCGCCATTGCACCCCATGCCGAGCTCTCTCTCTCCCTCTCCCTCTCATCCTCTCGCGCTAAATACATGCATTGCCTATCTAGCCCCCCAACCTCTCGTGCGCACGCACGCACGTTGTCTATCTAGGTCACTCCCTCGAGACTGTCTCACTCTTTCTTCCGCACGGCGGGCCACACTCGCTCAATCTCGCTCTCTTTATCTGAGTCTCGTTTAACCTCGTTTTCTTCCACACACAAATGATATATCTCCCTGTTCGGGCCTCGATCGACACACTCTATACTCTCTCACGCAGATTGTCTATCTAGGTCAGTCCATCCAAGCCGCCCCCACTCCTTCGACCTCATGGCGGGCCACGCTCGCTCAATCTCTCTCGTTCTCTTTCTCTCTCTGTAGGTCTCGATTGACCTCGCTCTTTCTCGGACAAAAACGATATATTACCATGTTTGAGCCCAATTCGACCTATTCACATTATATACTCTATCATGCACATTGTCTATCTAGGTCACTCTCTCCAACCCGTCTCACTCTTTCGATCGCACGACGACCCTATGTGATCGATTGACCTTGCTTCCTCCCACGCACAAAATATATCTACACGTTTGTGACTGGATCATCTCTCAAGCTCTATCTTATAGCCCTCACCCTTGCCAAAAGGTCAATCGGACAATATCTCTCCAGAGCATATATATATATCTGTTCAATGAATGTCGGACCACACTCACTTTGTCTCTCTATCTATATGTGTCTCGATTGACCTCGCTTTCTCACGCCGTATCTTCCACACATTGAAGCTACCTCTCCATCCCTCGCAAAGCCGGAGCTATTTACATTGCGAGGGGCACTCCAACCTTGGATTAATTTGTGTAGGCATTTATTCCGGTCGGTTTAGATTATATTTTCGTATCATTCGGCCCACAACTACTCCAAACACCATTGCAACCCCCGCAACTCCCCTAGTTGATTTCCCTCTGGCTCGGTCATCGCTCTCTCGCATGTCCTTTCTCGCCTTCAACGTCGCACCATGGTATTATTGCAAAAAACTCTGTTGTTCTCTTTAATTTTTACAAATAAGCTACAAAACTACACACCGATTGTCCACTTGGAATGGAACAAATTTTTACCCACAAATTAAAGTGCTACAAACTACACACCGAGGATCCCACATGTCATGAAACAAATTTGGACCCATATAAAAATTAAAAAATAAAGGACGAGGATCGAACATGCGAGCAGGGCCTTCAAGCCGCACGTCAATAGGCAACATACGTAGAACAACATTGTTTGTTGTACCTCCCTTTGTTCACATAATGTTTTTATATTAATAGAGCCTATTTAATGGATAACATGCAATATTATCTTTAGTACTATTCGCCTTCACTTACTGGTGGGTTCCATGTGTGCTCTGTCTCTCCTCCCCTTCTGCGTTTAGACGCACGGGCAAACACGAAGAACTCGTGGGCGATGTTGCCGTTGACCATATTTGGACGCATTCACAAGTTACGGCACCAATTTCACGTACTAGCAGCACTAGTAGTGTGTACGTGCACTGCACGTTAATTTGGAAGTATATTAAGTGCATGCGGATATTAAGTAGGATATTATTTGCGTGTTATTATGTGATTAGCACTATTTTTGGGATAAAATTAACTGCACGCTAAACGTGTTGAGTGCTCAGACATTGAAGCAGTCTAGGTCGTTGGATGACAAGGAATACATGTGGCTTGATGACGATTTATATTTAATTTGATACGGCTCTAGCAGAAAATTCAATCGATCAAACCATAGATTTCGCTCAGTATGACTCCGACTTTAAATTATACGACGATCGATCTAAAATAAACGGAACTGATAAATGTTCTTATTTTAAGCATGGCAATCCGAACGACTTTCATGGCAAATTTAGATTACGCGGCAGGGGCGGGGGCGTTTTGCGGTGGGAAGCGGGGCTCCTCTGCCGTGCTCTGTGTGTCGTCGGTCCACTTATCGACGGCGAGGGCGGCGCCTTGCGCCATTGTTGGCGTACTCCTGGACGTTGGCATAGCTTCAAGGAAGGCCAAAATGTTCTGGACTTCAGAGCAAGTCAACTGGTGGGAGGAGGCGACTGGCGTTGGTGCAAGGAAGCGGTCGATGACGGCCATCCATGCTGCTGAGGGGGGAACTGGCACCCGCGTGGGGACATGCGTTGTCAACGGCGCGGCGGAGACATTTGTGTGCACGGGCACCAGCATGGGCGCGCATGCCATTGCACGCGCAGGCGCATGCGCTCGCAGGTGCACGGGCACTGGCACGGGCGTGCGCATTAGTGCATGCGCAGGCGCATGCGCTGGCAGGTGCACGGGCGCGTGAAAGTCAACGGGGACCTCGTGGAACCCCGTGGCATCCAGCTCGGTGACAATGTGCGGCTCCCAGCCCATCAATGCCACGGGAATGGGCGCTGGCACAGTCGGGGCGATGGGAGCCGGAACGGGAGCGGGGACAGGCGCGGTGTCTTCCCGCAAGGCCAGTTCAAGCTCGTCCCAAAGCGCCTTATGTTCTTGAGACTCTGGCTGGGTGTCTTCCTCAGGAAACTGGAAGACTAAGGGCAGACCATCGTGATGCGGCATGGCGTACGTTTAGGTCAGGCTGGTTGGAGGTAGACGACAGGAGAATCGGAGAGGAAGAGAGAAGATCGTAGCGATACCGAGTAGTGCGGGGTTGATTTTAAACTGTGGCGTCGACGACATTAAAAGTGGGAGCAGTTGGGATGAAGGTGGGCAGCGGATCCAGGTCAAAGGGCTCGCCTCCCGGTGAGCCTGCACACCGGTCTGATCGCACGCCTCCCTGTCAACCGGCGTAGCGGTCTGCTTGCACGCCTCCTGTCGACTCACACGCTTGCTCGGACGGCACCTGCCGATGAGAAGCGGGACTCGTTGCGGCACGTAAATGCCCATGGTTTCAATAGTGAAAGCGTTCGCCTTAACGTGACAGGTCTTTGTTCCAAAATACCTTGGCTCTTCATTTGTGCAACTTGTCATAAGCAACTTGTCTCAAATTGAAGAAAAAAATTACAAAGTAAGATTTGTGCCATATCACGTGACCATGCTCAGTTTCAAGAATTTATGGTCACTTTTGGATTTTCTGAAATTTAAGATCCAGGATTCGAAACAATACCATAACCTGCATCATGCAATAAATTTTCAAGCCATACATCTGTCTTGTTGTATTTCTTAAGAAAGGATCTGGTCAAACATTTTGCTTAGTTAGACTTCAGACAAGTTATATATGCACAGTAAAAGGATAATCCCTCCGTACCAGTGCATTGCCTGATATATTAACTCAAGTACTATGCACGAACAAACGGGCTCAATTATGTGCTCATCCTGCTGTAGTAGTAGTAGTACTAGGCAATGCAATTGACGGGTGACCGAGGGAATTGAACCGTGCTCGGCATGGTAGGTAACGTTGTCTAGTTACTAAAGCATCCCTCCGTTGTTCATCGATAGTCATTATGGACCAGGGACATGAGGCGAATTTCCTAGGGCTGGAATTCTAGCCGCCAGATATTTCGACTCGAAACGCGGAGGCTCGACTGGTTGGGGTTGCCTAATGTGCGTACCACGCAAGCCACTAGAAGGACACGAGCCCGGTTTTTTATTTTTTATTTTTTAGGATCAACACGAGCCAAGGTATGGCTGGTAAGTCATTGGGTCCTACCATTTGAGAATACGAAAGGAACCTTTTAAATTGCTGAAAGATACTATGTGTATTACAATGCCCGTATTTTCCTTGCAAATACTAATCTCAACGTGGTAATTGATTTATGACGAGTTGTTGAATTAGAGTGAGTTTGTGATATAGTGATCTCAACGTGGATTAACATTTCATGGTACCCCTAGTAAGTTCTTCAATGCAAATTCAAATTTAAAAGATGAACAATATGGAGGTGAGAAAACTTTGTATGTATCAAGCATATGACCACACACACACACACGAACACAACAACTATCCAATAAGTATAGTGCATCTATTTTTCCAAACCATGCATGTATGACGCGAATTCAAAAATACTCCTTCTATTCCTAAATATTAGTATTTTAGAGATTTCAACAAGTGACTACATACGGAGCAAAATGAGTGAATGTACACTCTAAAATATGTCTATATACATCCGTATGTGCCAGTCCATTTGGAATCTCTAAAAAGACTAATATTTAGGAAGGAAGGGAGTAAAATATAAAACATGCATGGTCCTCAATTCAATATTTAAAATCAACATGAAACTGAAACATGAATATTAAGTCTAGTACTACAGTACATGCAAATGTTTTGTTTAATTAGGCGGAGCTATGATTGTCGGGGGTCAACCCCTTGACCTTATATAAAATTGTGAAGCTCTATTTAGGGTTGTTTATATTATATTTGTCCCCACCCTCCCAACCACCGATTGGTTGTGCACCCCCACCCCTCCTCCCTGGGAGAATATCATGTGCCCCCATACCTTAGATGCTATATGCCGATACGAGTTGCTTGGAGCTTGTAGATCTGAGATATAGCAGCTCACATGATGTCTTAATATTTTTACAGGAAACCTTGATGAATTTGAGAATTGCACACAATTTGTACAAAAACTACTCGGATGCCCTTGGATCCCGTATCCAATGACCTTGAAGCTCGTATCACCGTAGCATCTAAGATGAAGGAGGACATCATATTCTCCTGTATGTAAGAATATCATGTGCTACTACACCTTAGATGCTTTGGTGATACAAGCTCTTCAGAGCCGTTAGATTTGTGACCCAACACCTCCTCGGTGGTTCGAATGGTTTTTTGCAGAAAAGCCCCCAAAGAGTTTGGCCACTGCTTACAAGCACAAAGACTGCTCAGATGCCATTGGATCTCAGATCAAACGACCTCGAAGCTCGTATCACCGTAGCATCCAAGCTGCGAGAGCACCTTATGTTTTCTTGCACGGGAGAATATGAGGTGCTCCCACACCGTAGATTCTATGGTGATACAAGTTCACGAAGATCTAACGGCCCATAGTAGGAGGTTTGAATGTTTTTGCAATATACGGCTGAGAGAGTTTGGGAATTGCGCAGAAAGTACAAGTACTACACATGTGCCATCTGATCACTAATCATACGACCTAGATGCTCATATCATCATAGTGGGTAATTAAGCTACGGGGAGCACCTAATATGCGCAATGGGGAGCCGTTGGATCCAAGATGCAGTAGCACACACGAGGCCTGAATGTTTTTTTTGCAATAAAACCTTTGGAGAGTTTGGAAATTGCACATAATTACAAAGACTACTCCCAAGCCATTGGATCTCACTTCTAACGGTGTAAAAACTCGTATCACCATAACATCTAAACTGCGGGGTGGATGTGATATTCTATGCCGCTGTCATTTTTGTTCATAAACTTGCAAAATATGTGTAACTCGTGCCGTTACTTGTCTAACCGCGCAAAGTGTTTGTTCAAAAAAACCATCCTACACTGAAATATCGGAACAACACACGGGGGTCCCACTTGTCATTAATCAAATTTGGACCTAAAACTAACAAATCTGAGAGACGAGATTCAAACTGGCAACCTGGACTACAAAGCATAAGTCGATAGCCTGAAACAGCAATGGTTGTTGGCTTTGTCCCATAACTTGATTTTATACAGTATTATGTTGAGTAGAGTAGAGGAGTGCCTCATCAACACGTGCATGACCGTTGACTCACTTACTAGTGGGTCCCAGGTCTATGATCTCTCTCTTATCTCCATTGTCTAACCTTTGCACGGGCATACACGAAGAGCGGCGCTAGCTTTCCGTGGTGTTATGACAACTAAAAAAAGCTTGGAAAATAGAAGAATCGCCTAGAACAAGAGACGTTGTGGCTGGTCGAGACGGGGCTAACCACACCTATCCTCTGTGCCACGTTAGCATGATGAAGCTGTGTGGCTAGTGGGGTGTTTTTGACCGACTAGCTAGGCCCCGAGGTCGAACCGTAGGTACTACGTCTGATACAGTATATTTTTACATGCACATTTTCCTCTGTGCCGAGACATGGCACACCCTACCGCACGGTTTCGGGGTCCTCCCGGGTGGTGCATGCATATATTCTTCCTGACGTGGGATGCCCAACCGCCCGTTTTCGTCGAAGCAAGTAAATGAGTCGTCAAATCACGAAAGACCACCTTTCCCGCCGAGTACATCAGTGAAGCACGGTGGCTAGCTAGTTGGGCTAGTTCGAACGATTAGCTAGGCCGCCGCCACATTTGTTTTTTCACCCATTTTTTTATCTACTTGCCGGCAAGTAAATTCAAATATCCACTGCTGCGTTGCTCTGGTGTTTGGTACGAGGATTTTTAATTTTTTGATTGACGGGAGCAGGCGCGATAGGAGTTTTAATTTTTTTGATTGACGAGAGCAGGCGTGGCAGCAATTAGTCACGATGACTCCGCCTGTAAAACCCACTGCTCCCTGATGTGAGAAGTCCTCGACTGGTGTTTTGCCATGGTGAAAACCAAAAGATTCCCCGCTCCTCGGCTGGCTCCCTCCGCCTTCCCGTAGATTGCATTGCCTTTCAGCCGTTTTGCCCCCTGCATCACCAACGTCATGTGCCTCGAGAAGCAGAGGGACTTCGGTGGTGTTTAGGCGCCCTCTGCATGGGCATGTCCATGTCTTGGCGCAACATGACTGTTGGATCAAACTCAGACCGTGCAGACCAGTCACTGTAGCACAAAGCGTGTGGGTGTGTTTGGTTGCATTCTCATCTCAATATAGTTGTTTCCTCTTCGTGTATTTGTGTTAACCTACTAGTGTGGACTCATGCACCCTTCATGCACTCTGCCAAACACCCAAAAGTGGGTCGAGAAGGGAACTTTTGCTCCCATCCCGTGCACCCTTCATACACCCTGCCTAACACTATTCGTGCTTCATATGGTTCATGTTTCGTGGAGTACTGTAGCACCATACTCTCTATGCGATGTAGACCTAGTTCTGTTAACATTGATCTCTTCATTCTCGACCGGACAGTCGAAAAAGTGGTACTATGTTACTACATTACTATTCATATAGTTGACATGCGCACAACATCATTTGTTGTCGTCATATCTTACTACACTAGCAACAAGATTATGTAGTACTGACGTATGAACCACTGCACATGCCTAGTAGTAGGAGCACCGTGTATGTTTAAGTGGCTGCCGTGTTTCGCACTCCTCTGTCGTAAGAGTGGAAACGCTTGCTGTAATCATTTTTTTCTGCAGAAAAATAGTGGACACACTCTGCCATGCGGATCCTCCTCCAGCCATGCACTAAATTACTCACTTTTGCTGACGTGTGGGACAGCCAGCATCGGGGTCCACCAGCCATGCACTAATTACTCCGTAGTAGAGTGATGGTAGACTACTCCGATTGAACTGCCGCAGTAATGCCCAATGAGCCATCAAATCACAAAACCCCCTCCTTTCCAGCAGTAAGTTGGACGAACGAAGCAACCATCATTTCACTCTTCTCTCTCAGCTTCCTCTCTACCCAACTCGCTTCTCCCTCGTCTTGTTCCTCATTTCTTCAAGAAAACCCCGACCTTCTTCTGCCATTGTTCTTCTCTCCCATAGAAGGAAAGGTGAGCGCATCAATGGTGTTGATTCTGGCCAAGGCCCGGTCTTGCAACCCCGAGACTGATCCTATAACTCCCTTCTGTTCTTCTTTTGGGTTTGTGAGTATGGTTTCTTTTCTTTTATTTCTATTTGACAGTTTCTTGACGGACGCTGGAGCACCAGCCAAAGTGATGTCTATGGCTCTGGCCAAAACCGTCGAGGCTCATGGTACGAAGAAGCGCAAGCACCCCACCGAGACTACCGCAGACAAGCTCAATGCCATCGCCCTGTGCAAGCCCCCCTCTCCGGGATCCCTCATTAAGCAAGTCCAGGTAATATCTCTTCTTGACGATCTTTTTCTCGATCTTGATCGTGTTTTTTCATCTAACATGTAGTACTTGTACTAGTAGTACAAATTTCTGGGTGATCTTGCATGTGATTTTTGTGTGCCAAATGACGGTTCTAAATTCCTCTTTTGACCAAAACATGCGAGAGGTTGACACTGATTTTTTATAGATTACTTTCAACTGGAGTACTTTATGAACATCAATGCTACCTTTGAAAATGGTATATCTGCCTCAGTAACATGTGTTATGGATATTGCAAGTAATCCCTCTGCTCTCATGCCTTTGAAGAAATGTTCTAGTGTCTCTGTTCACTCATTTCTGTGCGTATATGTAGTCATATATGGAGTATAATATCGAAAATCATCTTATATTTCTGAACGGAGGTAGTAATAAAATATGGTTTCTGTTTGAATTAGAACCAGGTCCGCGGTGGAGATGAAGTTCTCAAAGTCATGCCGTGTGAACTGGAAGACCTGAGGATGAGTTCTACTGCTAAACTATCCAGCTGTTGTGTCCTGTCGCCACGTGTCCTGAACTAGTGTTTTCCTGTAGCATTGTTGTCAGGCGTGTTCTCGAGGCTGTACTTGACCACAACAATTTCCTGGCTGTGCCTTCGATTACGAAGGGTGTGGTTCTTGTAAAGCTTCCCGACAAATCTGATGCGGCCTGTCTTCATCATCATGTTTATGAGTGGAAAGACCACTCTGTTAGGTTCTCCAAGGTTGACGAGATGGTGATGGTGCATGTAGACATCTCTCACGAAGTCCATGGCCTAGTCAGTTATGCAGGGTTCATCCCGTAGGTCGGTGGCAAGAAATAGTCTGCAGAGTTTAATTAGTGCAACTTTGCTTATCTGTAGTAAGTACTATTGTTCAGTACTTGATTTGTGTTTGTGAACCCTGTATTGTTTATTAGTACTGCCGCTCTTTGTGTGTGGTCAGTCCTGAGAACGGTCTATGTTAATGTCTGTCCACTCAATTCAGTTTGTTTATTTTGAAGTATCTAGATCATCTTTTTTGTGAGGACGGTTTATTAATTATGGTTACACTCCAATATCTGTATGTATTGTAGGGTTTATCAAACCCACCAGGATTTCCAGTCCCATGGATGTTCGGTCCATACGATTTGTCACGACCTTTGGACTGTCCTGCTTGTGGGAGTAGGCGGGGCCCCTGCATGCCACCCGTAGTTGGACGATCAATCTTCTATTTAGTACTTCAACATAGTGATTTCCTGGTAAGGATTCACTCGTGTCACATCAGTAAATCTTATTGATTTACTGTCTAAATCTTATTGATTTAATGTCATGTTTTCTTTCTTTTCCTGCAATTTTACGATGCATGTTTTGCCATGTGACATTCATCATAGAATAAACCATTTGGTTTGCTCTATGATGGCTATTTTTGGAGGTTTCACTTCTTATGTCGTGTCAGTAATGAAGGCACTGTCCATCACTTATATTACTGGAAAAAATTGGATCAGTCTGTTGTCTGAGTACAAGCTGAATCCCTATGATGATCTACAGTTTGGTTTAACAAAAACGCCACAATTAGTCCTTCTCATGTTTAAAAGAAATGAAGAAAAAAATTATATCACGATCACAGAGCCTAGTCAAGTTGGAAAGCTGATCATAGCAGACCAAACACGAACGCCGCTGTCTCGCACATCGGTACCACCTTTAGCAACGGATCGAGCACCGACAGTTGCTCTAGCACTGACAGCAGTAGCAACTCAGTCTGATCCAGTTGAGGATTGGGCACCGACCGCGTCAGGGGATTAGGCTGATCTACCGGAGGATCGGGCATCGACACCGGCACCAGCTCTACAACAAGCACCATCTCCGATAGTAGCAGCGGCTTCGACACCTGCACCAACACTTGCACCTGTATCTGCTCCGGCCCGTGCAGCAGCAATAGAACGAGCAGTTGCACCGGGAACAGACTGGGCTACAGTTTGCACTTCATATACCAAAGTCCTTACAAAAACCGACATGTCCACCTTCTTGGTAAGCATTGGCCGCCCAAGTGCTTCGTTCTTTTTTATTTCCATGTTGTTTCACATGATTCACTATGTTGATCTAACTGTTTGGGTATGTCTTCTTGTTTGCAAACAGGGAATTCCTAGAGCAACGAGGGAGTCGTTCAACAATCCGGGCGACAACGGCCAAGTTTCTCTTACCATGCGTAGTCTTGGTGTGAATGAACCTGCTCAATATACCGTAAGTACAAAGGATGGTCACATGAGGATTGATGCTAAAGGATGGTCAAGGTTCAAATCTAAATCATATCTTGCGGCAGGGGATGATCTCAAAATCGAACTTTCTCGGCCAGGAGAGCTGGTCCAAATCAACTTTGAAATTCTTTAGTAGCAACACGCAACTGCCGAACTGATCTATCCTCCGAGAGATTTTGATGTAATAATCTGGCATGGTGAAACAGGTGTCCTATGTGTATGAGTAATACAACAATATTATTTATGACATGGTATATCGTTGATAGAATTGCAACTCTCATTGCTGGTTAGGAACTGTCATTCGATTTCATTCCAACAGCTGCCGTGCTTTATTCAATTTTGTGTATTCGCCTTGCGACAACATCTAAAACCAGCGCCGTACCGATCGCTTGCAATATGAAAAGCGCTGAGGTAGGACACATGCCCCCTAGACATTTAGGGTGGGCATGCGGCCCAAAGTCCAGAACCGTGAGCCTGTCTGAGTATTATATTCTCAGCTGAACCCCCATAATGCCCGTGCATTGCATGTAACATCAAGATGCATTTGTATGAGTATTTTATCTTGTGAGAGAAAAGGATGAACGAGGGAAGGCCTTATTTGCAAATGTGGAGAGGTGTGTGGGTACCTTTTTGCAAAATTACCATAGTTTCCTTCCTATCCGTCAGATATAAATCGGACGACCTATATTGCAGGATGGCAGGCACACCATCATCACCAACTTGTCTATACTGTGTTAAAAACAAATCTATTTTTTATAATTATATATTTTATATATATTCCCCTTGATTTTTCTTATGTATAATTTGTGATATAAAATATTTCTATATTTCTTTACAGTGGGAGTATCTCTCTGTCAAAAATATATTTATATGTAACTAGTTACTCCTGTCTTTCTACTTCCTTTTGCTGATATGTGTGGCATCTGGCAACGGGGTCCACGTGCCATATGCACAAATTAGAGTGCACAACTGCACGGTAGACATACCCCGGTCGTAGCGCCGCAGTAATGCCCAATGAGCCATCAAATCACAACCCCCCCTTTCCAGCTTTAGCAGTAAGCTAGATGGACGAAGCGGCAATATTTCACTGGGCCTGAATCCCCTTCTCCCTCGTTTGCTTGTTCAGAGAAAAACCCCTCTCGGCGATTGCATAGGGTTTCCTCATGGAGAACCAGGTACGAATTCTTCATCCATCCCGATAAATCCAAGTCCCTTGGTCGCGGGTAATCCTAGGATGGCCGCCGCCGCCGTTGATGCATTTTTCTTCCTACTGAATCTAGTGTGTTTCATTTGCAGTTCCCAAAGAGCGAGGACCCTACAGGTTTCTGAGGCCTCGGCAAGACGCCGCACTTGTTCCTTCTCATACTAACACAAGATTTTAAAACGCGCACAATATGTTCCTAGAATCCTCTTTTCTATCCGGGAGGGTGGGGTTTTTTGAACATGATGTCGACTAATTTAGAAATTTGGATTGCTATATTTGGATAAAAAGTACTACCAGTACGGTGGTTAACACCGACGTGAAGGAGGAAGTTATTTCTAGATTTGGATAGGGAATACATTGTGTTCACATATTATTTTTCCTGCAGTGCATTATTTTCTCTGCCAGAACACATGTACTCAAGATGCTCGGCCTTGCCATAACTGAATACACCAGTTTAATGGTCACAGTGAAGACAAGCCATGGATATAAGTTCTGAGTTGGGTTCATGAACCAAGAAGATCGCTGCTTTTTTATGGCCAAACTTGGATAAACTTTCTCAAGTGTTACAGACTAAAAGTTGGCGCACAGATGTTGATGGAAATAGCAGAACCTGGTCTCATCTTCACTATGATCTTCCACCCATACGTCGTTTCAATTGTTCATCCATGTTAGTTTTGTATCTGGTTCTTGCTTGTTGCCTCGATTACTTCTTAATCCACCTATTCTGTCTAACTAATAACAATTTAACTTTAGAAGTAGCAACGATTCTCTCACGAAGATGGTACTTCTAATTAATATTTTCTTATAATTGGTGGCACATGTAGGTTTTTTCAGAGTTAAGCAGGCTGCTCGTTTGTTATTCTGTAACAAGTCGACTGTTACTGATGGCGCTGAAGTTCACTGGGACGACATCCACAAGTTCCTACACTTTATTGATCGTCTTGAGGTCCTTGTGGGGCGTTTCAATGGTGGAAGGCCACGTGGGATATGTGTGCCACTGCTGCACTCGTTGACAGGCCCAACTGTGTCGAGAAACTTATGGTACGAGCTGTTTTCTGTTATATATGTTGTTCATAAACTATTGCTTATACACAGTTTTACAGTTGTGATCTTCTTGAAACAGAAACTACCCAGTTTTATTGTTCCTATACAGATGCCTGACCATGGTCGGGTCAGACTTGCGCTTGGTCACAACATGATGTTTATGTCAACCTACTCCATTCCCCTTGGAGGTGAAAAGATACTTATTCATGGGTGGTCTCAAATAATGAAGGCCCGTCCATCGTGGAGAATAGGACAGAAGATTATGTTCCTGCTTTTCCATGGCTCTCTAAAGCGAATATCCTGTTTATTGACCACATAGCGAGATGAAGTCACTTTTAGAAGGTTGTGGATGCGCGGGGTGGCGCCTGGGCCTTGTCCTGGGGCTTGGCGGTCTCACCCTTGGTTAACTGTAGGCAAAGTAGCATTGTTCGAGGCGTGCTTTGTACGATTGAACCTGTATAAGTACTCATACTGCTTTCAGCTATGGTTGTTAAGTGCCCCTGCTGGTTTCAGTTAAGGTTGTTAAGTACTCCTTCTGCTTTTACAGTCTGTCGTGTTTCTTCAGTCCTGTCTTCCTCCAACCGCCAAAACCAAACCAGCGCCAGCGGGGCCGCCTGCTTCCACCTCCCACGGCTGGCTGCACCTCAGCGCACGCATCGCCGCCCCACCGTCTCCTAAATCGTTAATGCCGACATCCGAGGCCTCGCCGTCGTCCTCTGCGCGCTTCGGTGCGCTTGCCACGGTGCTGCCCTCTTGCGTTGTCAACATGGTCAATAAATAACAGGAATCGGGAGAAGTAGTGGAGAGGATGACAGTAGGGGCCCACCATGTCAGCGTATGGAAAAATAAAATGCTTCCTCCTAGTGTTTTCCTGACATCTGGGACCCACGACATTGTGAGCGTATATAGTCAATAGACAAGAGAACAACACAAGATCGGCTGACACCTGGGACGTAGTTGCTTGAGCAGTATTCTTTTTGTTATTGTTGAGACGGAGCAGGGTTTGAACTGGGCTGTGGCCCGTCTAGCCCAGGCTTATATTTTAATTTCACCATGTGATCAGCCCAGCTATTTTTTCTTTGTGAAAATGAGCCCGGTTTATTTTTCTGAAGAATACCCAATCCAGGCCTACTTATTTTTCTACGCCCTGATGGGCTGCAACTCTTTCAAGACGCCTGCAAATCTTGAAAATAATATGAAATAGGTTGTAAATATAAAAACAGATGACAAATTGGCAATTACTTTATAATTTCTGAATTTTTTTCACATTTTCAGATTCCTATTTCACTGGGCATTAACCTAATTTAAATATATCTTCAGAGTACTTTAAATCTGGCTCGACATTTTGGTATTAAAAATAGTTTGGAACCCACAGAAATATGCGAAATTGGCCCTGGCCAACCAAAAAAAGAGGGAATGGTCTGACTTGTGGGCCTATTAAGTTGACGCGTATGCAATATTTCTTTAGTTATTATATACGTCAACAAACGATTCTAGCAGACGCAACCGTTGGATGTCAATCCAACAGCCATCGTGTTTCTTCAATCTCTGATCTTCTTGCTCCAGCCACCAAATCCAGCACCGGCGTGACCGCCTGCTCGCACCTCCCGTGGCGGGCTGTGCTGCCGCGCAGGCCTCACCGCCCCATCGTACTCCCATCGCTGGCCTAGCCATCCCTCTACTCACCCACACATGCTGTTATTCTCCGGCGATGGCAGACGAACCAGTAAACCCTCGTACAGTCGTACTCCCCTCCGTGTGGGAAACAACTGCCGAGTCTTCCCTGGCTCCGTGCCGTTCCCTTCCTAGGCCTCGCCGTCGGCCACCGCGCTGGTGCTCTCGGCGTGGCCTGGTCAACATGGTCAACGACCGACATGCATCTGAAGTGGACTGTACGTGGAGAGGCTGATAGCTGGGTCCATGACCGCACGCAAGGATATGCCTCCTTATTACGCAAAAAATAATGATTCCTCCATCTGACATCTGGGACCCACCGAAAGGGCCTCTATATTTCGCGAAAAAAGGTTACCGCCGCTGACAGATCGGACCCACTAGCTATATCTTCGCACACAAGGAAGTGCCTCGTTATTACGCACAAAAAAATGAATACCCCCTGCTAGCTGGGACCCAGTATAGTGGGAGGCTGACTTGTGGGCCTACTAAGTTGACGGGGACGGAGGGCTTTGTCAACTTAGTCAATATGCACGATTCTAGTTCCAGTGACAGTACGATGTCCATCCAACAGCCGTAGTGCTTCTTCAACCTCTGGTCTTCTTGCTCCGGCCGCCCAAACCAGCGCCGATCGTGCCTCGTGCTCCTGCCTCCCGTGGCCGTCTGCGATGCCGCGGAGGCCTCACCGCCCCCTACTACTCCCACCGCTAGCCAGGCCATCCCTCTACTTACCCACACCCCCTGTTATTCTGCGGCGACGACAGCCTCACACCACAGCGAACCAGTGAACCCTCATACTCCTCTACGTGTGGGCATCCACTGCCGCATCTTCCTCGGCTCCGTGTCGTCCCCTTCCTAGGCCTCGCCGTCGTCCACCGCCCTGGTGCTCTCGGTGCGGCGTGGTCAACGTGGTCAAGGAATGGCTTCCATCAGACGTGGATTGTACGTGGAGAGGCTGACAGCTGGGTCCACGGCCGCAGTAAGGAAGTGCTTCCTTATTACAAGGAAAATAATGATTCCTCCACCTGACAGCAGGGACCCACCGGACGGGCAACCGTATTTCGCAAAAAAACATTCCCCCTGACTGCTGGGACCTACCAGCGACATCTTCACACGCAAGGAAGTGCGTCCGGGAAAAAATAAAATGATTCACCCCCCTGACTACTCGGACCCACCAGCTATATCTTCACACACAAGGAAGTGCCTGATGGTCGGGACCCACCTGGTTGAAGCGTGCTTAGCATTGTCATTCTGGTCGTGAACGTGTACGTACATACTGGTCCATGTAGAGGCGCACACATGTAGTAGTAGAGGCGCGCACGTGGCATGTACACGTACGTACAACGGCCAGTGTGCAAGAAAGAAAATACGGCCATGTATGTACATATGGGCAGGGTCTCGAACGCCTACTCGCGCATACGTACGACCAGGGCTCATGTACATGGCTGGGTCGGAACGGAGAAACAACGTCGTCATCATGTTCATGGGGAGCCAACCGGCAGGGTCGGAACGAAATGCGTCGTCGTGTTCATCGGGAGGGCTTGGACGGAACAGTCGATGGAAACGAGGCCTGGCGTACCGCACAACAGAGGAAACGGCCTTGTGTTCGACCGGCCATGGTCGAAATGGGATCCTGTTCATCGGGAGGGGTCTGGAGTACCACAAAATGGAGGAAACGGACCTCCTACAGTCGAAATGGGGGTCCTGTTCATCGGGAGGGCTGTGCCGTACACAAAACGGAGGAAACGAACTTGTGCTGGAGCGCTACGGTCGAAACGGGGATCCTGTTCATCGGGAGGGGTGTGGCGTACCCCAAAACGGGACTTCACAGGATACTATTCATCTCCACCATCGACCCCCTCCAGCCTCCACGGGGTACTGTTCATCCACCGTCGACCTCCTACAGCCTCCACCTGAGACTGTTCATCCACGGGCTCCTGTCCATCCAGCCTCCACCGCGCGCTACTCCACCGGCTACTACTCAACCAGCCCTCTCCACGGGCTCCTGTTCAACCACCCCTCCATGGGCTACTGTTCATCCAGCCCTCCACCGTCTACTATTCATCCAGCCCTCCATGGGGTGGTCCTATTCATCCAGCTCTGCACAGGGTCCTGTTCATCCAGCCCCAACCGGCTCGATCAATCGGGGTCCTGTTCCAGAGGCAACACCACGGGGTCCTGTTCATCCACCCCCACCGGGAACTGTTCATCCAAACCCCCAGCAACGCTCAATGTTCATCCAGAGGCATCGTCGATCGATTTAGTTAGCAGCAGTAGCGAAGGAATCACTCGAGTTCAGTAACGTAGCTAGTGCAATTGCTCGGGTTCGGTTAGAGCCCAACGCCTCGCTCGGGTTCAGTTAGAGCCCAACGCCTCGCACACACGCGCATACGTGTACGAGAGAAGCACGCATCGCTCGGCCCCCGACCACCCATCGTAACCGGGAACTCCCCAAAATTTTCCTCGCCCTCGCTTCTACCACGGTTTTTTCCGTCATGGACGGCCCAAAGAATGTCATACAGCTGCGTCTCCGGCCCGCCCAGGACGAAAAGCCCATTTTCTGTCATGATTTTTTGTCATAGTAGTAGGATCCCACCACATCTATGATGATACCGGGTTTTGTCACAATTATCATCATAGAAGTGTCATAAGTATGACAAATTTTTTTTGTTTGGCCCAAAATGTCACGGATGTGTCTTTTTTTGTAGTGTACGAGTTTGGTCTTCATTTGAAACAATGCTTAATAGTTTTGCAACTCACGCCACCTGGACCACCACAGCGTAATGCTGTGTCCGAATGTCGTAACTACACTTCATTAGATATGGTGCGATCTATGATGTCTCTTACTGATATACCGCTATCGTTTTGGGGATATGCTTTAGAGACGACTGCATTCACATTAAATAGGGCACCATCGAAATCCGTTGAGACGACACCTTATGAATTGTGGTTTGGCAAGAAACCCAAGTTTTCGTTTCGTAAAGTTTGGGGTTGTGATGCTTATGTGAAAAAGCTTCAACCTGATAAGCTCGAACCCAAATTGGAGAAATGTGTCTTCATAGGATACCCAAAGGAGACTGTTGGGTACACCTTCTATCACAGATCCAAAGGCAAGATATTTGTTGCTAAGAATGCATTCTTTCTAGAGAAGGAGTTTCTCTCGAAGTAAGTGAGTGGGAGGAAAGTAGAAATTGATTAGGTAATTGTACCTGCTCCCTTATTGGAAAGTAGTTCATCACAGAAATAAGTTCCTGTGATTCCTACACCAATTAGTGAGGAAGCTAATGATGATGATCATGAAACTTCTGATCAAGTTACTACCGAACCTCATAGGTCAACCAGAGTAAGATCCGCACCAGAGTGGTACGGTAATCCTGTCCTAGAGGTCATGTTACTTGACCATGACGAACCTATGAACTATGAGGAAGCGACGATGAGCCTAGATTCCACAAAATGGCTTGAGGACATGAAATCTAAGATGGGATCCATGTATGAGAACAAAGTGTGGATTTTGGTTGACTTGCCCGGTGATCGGCAAGCAATAGAGAATAAATGGATCTTCAAGAAGAAGACTGACACTGACGGTAATGTTACTGTCTACAAAGATCGACTTGTTGCGAAAGGTTTTCAACAAGTTCAAGGAGTTGACTACGATGAGACCTTCTCACCGGTAGCGACGCTTAAGTCTGTCCGAATCATGTTAGCAATTGTCGCATTTTATGATTATGAAATTTGGCAAATGGATGCCAAAACTGCATTCCTTAATGGATATCTTAAAGAAGAGTTGTATATGATGCAACCAGAAGGTTTTGTTGATCCAAAAGGTGCTAACAAAGTGTGCAAGCTCCAGTGATCCATTTATGGACTGGTGCAAGCCTCTCGGAGTTGGAATATATGCTTTGATAGTGTGATCAAAGCATATGGTTTTATACAGACTTTTTGAGAAGCCTGTATTTACAAGAAAGTGAGTGGGAGCTTCGTAGCATTTCTGATATTATATGTGGATGACATATTGTTGATCGGAAATAATACTGGATTTCTGAATAGCGTAAAAGGATACTTGAATAAGAATTTTTCAATGAAAGACCTTAGTGAAGCTGCTTATATATTGGGCATCAATATCTATAGAGATAGATCAAGATGCTTAATTGGACTTTCACAAAGCACATACCTTGATAAAGTTTTGAAGAAGTTCAAAATGGATGAGTCAAAGAAAGGGTTCTTGCCTATGTTACAAGGTGTGAAGTTGAGTCAGACCCAATGCCCGACCACTTCAGAAGATAGAGAGAAAATTAAAGTCATTCCCTATGCCTCAGCCATAGGTTCTATCATGTATGCAATGTTGTGTACCAGACCTGATGTGTGCCTTGCTATCAGTTTAGCAGGGAGGTACCAAAGTAATCCAGGAGTGGATCACTGGACATCGGTCAAGAATATCCTGAAATACCTAAAAAGGACTAAGGATATGCGTTTATGGAGGTGACAAAGAGCTTGTCGTAAACGGTTACGTCGATGTAAGCTTTGACACTGATCTGGATGACTCTAAGTCACAAACCGAATATGTATTTATATTGAATGGTGGAGCTGTCAGTTGGTGCAGTTCCAAGCAAAGCATCATGGCGGGATCTACATGTGAAGCGGAGAACATAGCTGCTTCGGAAGTAGCAAATGAAGGAGTCTAGATGAAGGAGTTCATATCCGATCTAGGTGTCATACCTAGTGCATCAGGTCCAATGAAAATCTTTTGTGAAAATACTGGTGCAATTGCCTTGGCAAAGAAATCCAGATTTCACAAGAGAACCAAGCACATCAAGAGACACTTCAATTCCATCCGCGATCAAGTCAAGGAGGGAGACATAGAAATTTGCAAGATACATACAGATCTGAATGTTGCAGACCCGTTGACTAAGCCTCTCTCATGAGCAAAACATGACCAACACCAAGACTCCATGGGTGTTAGAATCATTACCGTGTAATCTAGATTATTGACTCTAGTGCAAGTGGGAGACTGAAGGAAATATGCCCTAGAGGCAATAATAAAGTTGTTATTTGTATTTCCTTATATCATGACAAATGTTTATTGTTCATGCTAGAATTGTATTAACCAGAAACTTAGTACATGTGTGAATACATAGACAAACAAAGTGTCACTAGTATGCCTCTACTTGACTAGCTTGTTAATCAAAGGTGGTTAAGTTTCCTAACCATAGACATGAGTTGTCATTTGATGAACGGGATCACATCATAGAGAATGATGTGATTGACTTGACCCATCCGTTAGCTTAGCACTATGATCGTTTAGTTTATTGCTATTGCTTTCTTCATAACTTATACATGTTCCTATGACTATGAGATTATGCAACTTCCGAATATCAGAGGAACACTTAGTGTGCTATCAAATGTCACAACGTAATTGGGTGATTATAAAGATGCTCTACAGGTGTCTCCGATGGTATTTGTTGAGTTGGCATAGATCGAGATTAGGATTTGTCACTCCGATTGTCAGAGAGGTATCTCCGAGCCCTCTCGGTAATGCACATCACAATAAGCCTTTCAAGCAATGTGACTAATGAGTTAGTTGCGGGATGATGCATCACGGAACGAGTAAAGAGACTTGCTGGTAACGAGATTGAACTAGGCATTGAGATACCGACGATCGAATCTCGGGCAAGTAACATACCGATGACAAAGG
This sequence comes from Triticum aestivum, assembly GCF_018294505.1. Classification (NCBI taxonomy): domain Eukaryota; kingdom Viridiplantae; phylum Streptophyta; class Magnoliopsida; order Poales; family Poaceae; genus Triticum; species Triticum aestivum. Next base: position 583,883,390 of record NC_057797.1, on the reverse strand, counting down.
GAACAACGTATGTTGTTATGTGGTTTGACCGATAAAGATCTTCGTAGAATATGTAGGAACCAATATGAGTTCCACTATTGGTTATTGACCGGAGATGATTCTCGGTCATGTCTACATAGTTCTCGAACCCGTAGGGTCCGCACGCTTAACGTTCGATGACGATCGGTATTATGAGTTTATGTGTTTTGATGTACCGAAGGTAGTTTGGATTCCCGGATGTGATCACGGACATGAGGAGGAGTCTCTAAATGGTCGAGACATGAAGATTGATATATTGGAAGGTTATGTTTGGACACCAGAATGGTATCGGATGAGTTCTGGCATTTACCAGAGTACCGGGAGGTTACCGGAACCCCCCGGGGGCTTAATGGGCCTACATGGGCTTTAGTGGAAGAGAGAGGAGAAGGCCAAGAGGAGGGGCGCCCCCCAAGCCCAATCCGAATTGGGAGGGGGCCGGCCCCCCTTTCCTTCCTCCCCTCTCTCCCTTCCTTCCTCCTCTTGTAGGACTAGGAAAGGGGGGGAACCTACTCCTACAGAGTAGGATTCCCCCCTTGGGGGCGTGCCCAAGGTGGCCGGCCGGCCCCCTCCTCCACCCCTTTATATACGGGGGAGGGGGGCACCCCATAGACACATGATATGTCCATTTTTCATCATGCTTTTATATCGATATTTATTGCATTATGGGTTGTTATTACACATTATGTCACAATACTTATGCCTATTCTATCTTATTTTACAAGGTTTACATGAAGAGGGGGAATGCCGACAGCTGGAATTCTGGGCTGAAAGAGGAGAAAATATTAGAGACCTAATCTGCACAACTCCAAAAGTCCTGAAACTTCACGGGAGCACGTTTCAGAGTATATAAAAAATATTGGGCAAAAGAAGTACCAGAGGGGGGCCACCCACTGTCCATGAGGGTGGGGGCGCGCCCCCTGCCTCGTGGGCCCCCTGGGAGCCCTCTAATGCCCATCTTTGGCTATATGGAGTCTTTCATCGAGGAAAAAATAATAAGCAAGCTTTCGGGAAGAAACTCCGCCGCCACGAGGCGGAACCTTGGCAGAACCAATCTAGGGCTCCGGCAGAGCTGTTCTGCCGGGGAAACTTCCCTTCGGGAGGGGGAAATCATCACCATCATCATCATCAACGATCCTATCATCGGGAGGGGGTCAATATCCATCAACATCTGCACCAGCACCATCTCATCTCAAACCCTAGTTCATCTCTTGTATCCAATCTTTGTCCCAAAACCTCAGATTGGTAATTGTGGGTTGCTCGTAGTGTTGATTACTCCTTGTAGTTGATGCTAGTTGGTTTATTCGATGGAAGATCATATGTTCAGATCCTTTATGCATATTAATACCCCTCTGATTTTGAACATGAATATGCTTTGTGAGTAGTTACGTTTGTTCCTGAGGACATGGGAGAAGTCTTGCTATAAGTAGTCATGTGAATTTGGTATTCGTTCGATATTTTGATGAGATGTATGTTGTCTTTCCTCTAGTGGTGTCATGCGAACGTCGACTACATGACACTTCACCATTGTTTGGGCCTAGAGGAAGGCATTGGGAAGTAATAAGTAGATGATGGGTTGCTAGAGTGACAGAAGCTTAAACCCTAGTTTATGCATCGCTTCGTAAGGGGCCGATTTGGATCCATATGTTTCATGCTATGGTTAGGTTTACCTTAATATTCTGTTGTAGTTGTAGATGCTTGCAATAGGGTTTAATCATAAGTGGGATGCTTGTCCTAGGAAGGACAGTACCCAAGCACCGGTCCACCCACATATCAAATTATCAAAGTACCGAACGCGAATCATATGAACGTAATGAAAACTAGCTTGACGATAATTCCCATGTGTCCTCGGGAGTGCTTTCGTTTATATAAGAGTTTGTCCAGGATTGTCCTTTGCTACCAAAAGGATTGGGCCATCTTTCTGCACCTTATATACTTTTACTATTTGTTACCCGTTACCAATTACCTTATCACAAAACTATCTGTTACCGATAATTTCAGTGCTTGCAGAGAATGCCTTGCTGAAAACCACTTATCATTTCCTTCTACTCCTCGTTGGGTTCGACACTCTTACTTATCGAAAAGGCTACGATAGATCCCCTACACTTGTGGGTCATCAACACACAAGTTGATTGTTTAGCCATGTGCGATGCCCCCTCCACAGAATTCCACCTCGGTCATATCGTTGCAGTGCTTAGGCGAAGCCCTGCGCCGGTAACTTCATCATCACCGTCATCACGCCGTCGTGCTGACGAAACTCTCCCTCGGCCTCAACTGATCAAGAGTATGAGGGACGTCACCAAGCTGACGTGTGCAGATCGCGGAGGTGCCGCGCGTTCGGTACATGATCGGTTGGATCGCGAAGATGTTCGACTACATCAACCGCGTTTCATAACGCTTCCACTTTCGGTCTACGAGGGTACGTAGACATACTCTTCCCCTCTCGTTGCTATGCTTCACCTAGATGGATCTTGCATGTGCGTAGTAATTTTTTTTAAATTACTACGTTCCCTAACAATTCGGACATCGGATGAGTTCCGAGAGGTACCGGATAATTATCTGAGTGCCGGAGGGTTATCGAAACCCCCTGGGGGACCTAATGGGCCTTCATGGGCCTTAGTGGGAAGAGAGGAAGGGCCACAAGGGGCTGGCCGCGCCCCCTTCCTTCCCTTCCCCCTCTTCCTTCCATCTCCCCCCTTTCCTCTAGGTGGAATCCTACTAGGACTTGGAGTCCTAGTAGGACTCCCTCCTCCTGGCGCGCCCTACAGGGCCGGCCGACCTTCCCCTCCCCTCCTTTATATACGGGGGTAGGGGGCACCCTAGAACACACAAGTTTCTCTTAACCGTGTGTGGTGCCCCCCTCCATAGTTACACACCTCGGTCATATCGTCGTAGGGCTTAGGCGAAGCCCTGCGCTGGTAACTTCATCATCACCGTCGCCACGCCGTCGTGCTGACGGAACTCTCCCTCATCCTCAACTGGATCGAGATATTGAGGGACGTCATCGAGCAGAACGTGTGCTGAATGCGGAGGTGCCGTATGTTCGGTACTTGGATCGGTTGGATTGTGAAGACGTTCAACTACATCAACCGCGTTACTAAATGCTTCTGCTTACGGTCTATGAGGGTACATAGACACACTCTCCCCGCTCGTTGATATGCTTCTCCTAGATAGATCTTGCGTGATCGTAGGATTTTTTTTGAAATACTACGTTCCCCAACAACACAAGCTCCAGTGCATATAAACTGGTTGAAAAATCAAATATGTGTCCTTGGTTGCATGCTTAGATCCCATGCAAGGAATGGGAATGAATTTCAAACACCCTACCATCATCACTCGGCCGCAAACATTGATATACCTGGTTTTAAATCCTAGGAGATCCAAAACTCGTCTGAAATTTATGGAACTTGGCATGCTATCATTGAGCGGCATCAACATGCCGTGGGAAATTTTGTGTCCCATTTGGGCAGGTTTGGGTATAAGCTTCTCACAAACCAGAGCTTCTCACAACAAGCGTGATGGTTTCGGTATGGAACATGCCACCTTTGGGGACGAAACGATATCCGTTGCCTCTTATTGCTTTCAAAAATTTTCTAGTGTCAATATAGAACAACAGGAGTGTTGTGTTTAATTTTGGAATTTTTTGGAGTTCATTTGGACATTTTATACATTAACTGGGTTTTATAGGCATTTCATGTGCATAATTCAAATTTGAACTACATGCACACGCTCCAGTGCATATAAATTGGTTGAAAAATCAAATATGTGTCCTTTGGGGCATGCTTAGGTCCCATGCAAGAAATGGGAATGAATTTTAAACACCAGGGCACTTGATTGCCGGCAAAACGTTGAGATACTTTGTTTTTAAATTCTAGTAAATCCAAAACTCGTCTGAAATTCATGAAACCTGGCATGCTATAATGGAATGGCATCCGACATGTTGTGGTATTTTTCGTGTCCATTTTGAGAGAAGGCGCACTCGAATAACAGCCAACAAAGGCATTTTGAAACAAATAGATGCCACTGTAACATCTCAAATGGTCTGTATAATTTAAATTGTGTGCATTCTATTAACCATTAACGTGACACCACGCCTCACTCTTTTAATGGCTAGGAGGTGCCGTGCGGACAGGTGCTTGAGTGCTTGACTAAACGGAAGGCGTGCGAGCTATACTCCAATGCGGAGGCTCACCGAGAAGCGTGCGAGCTGTACGCCACGCAGGCTCACCGGGGAGCGAACCCTTTGACTTCCATGGCTGCCCGCCTTGCTTGCATCCTCTACATTAATGGCGCCCAAGCCGCAGTTTAATATGGTTTTTAAATATAAAACACTCATCGCAAACATTTTAGTTAGAACACCCGTATGCAAAACCGACAATTTCCCCAGGAAGCCAAGGGAAAATGTGCCTAGGAGGATTTGTGCAGCTCTTGGTTGTAAATGTTTTAGTTAGAACACATGTATGCAAACCAACAGCTTCCCCAGGAAGCCAAGAGAAAATGTGCCGAGTAAGATTTCTGCAGCTCTTGATCGCAAACGTTTTAGATAGAACACCCGTATGCAAAGTGAGAGATATGGTCTTCCCCCTTAAGTCGAAGGAAAATCTGTAGCGTGGGATTTGTGCATCCCTTCAATGCAAACGGTTGTTTTGGATGACCCGTGTGCAACCACGTACAAACAATTTGGTAAGATTTGCATTTGTCATATTGGGTATGTTGCCGTTTGTCAAACTGGAAAGATTGACATTTGTTGATCTAGTAACATTGCCATTTGTTAATCCTTGTAACACTGCGATTTGTCAAAATATGTAGCTAGAAATCACAAGAACTATCTAATTTTCACAACTAAAATTCAGTAATTAAGCATAGATTTCATTCATAGATTAAGCAATCGTTCTTAATTTATACAAATAGTTCAACTCGACAGCTGAACCGAGCAAACTTTTCCCCAATTGTTGCCAACCACGTACTAAAATAACTAGTTCAACTATATATACTAGCTAATTTTAAGTACGTTGTACAGTTCGACCACACATCTATAGTTAGATGAACTGAACAAAATAGCCCCTAAATACTACTACTACTACCACCATAGAGGGGCTTTGTGCTACTTCCGACAGCCTCTTCTCTGCCGAGCGTGCTCAGTAAGAGGCAGAGGAGAAATGCAATACGGTGCCTGACGCTGCTGCACGTTCAGCGATGCTCGCCAGCTTGAACGCCCACTGCCGCTCCAGACGACCCCTCTCGAAGTGGCTGGACTGATCGTAGATCTCCTAATTCCTCTGCGGTAAGGCTCTTTGCATGCTTGATGAGGCGCTCCTCCTCCTCCCGTAGGAACTTGATGTAGCGCACAAGGTCGCTGATGCATGTGCGGGCCTCCACCTCCACGTCCCTCCTTCGGGCGGCGGTGGCGGAGAGGGTGATGATCCCGGCGACCGACGATGGGGTGGCGACCACGACCACCACCTCCTGCCTTCGGGCCGCGATGGCGGAGCGGGTGATGGCCACGGTGGCCGGTAGTGGGGTGGCTGTCGGTGTCAAAACCGGCGGATCTCAGGTAGGGGGTCCCGAACTATGCGTCTAGGATCGATGGTAACAGGAGACGGGGGACACGATGTTTACCCAGGTTCGGGCCCTCTCTATGGAGGTAATACCCTACTTGCTGCTTGATTGATCTCGATGAATATGAGTATTACAAGAGTTGATCTACCACGAGATCATAATGGCTAAACCCTAGAAGTCTAGCCTATATGGGTATGGTAATGAGTATATGTGGTCTCCTTTCCGGACTACCCCCTTCGGTTTATATAGACACCGAGAGGATCTAGGGTTTACATGGAGTCGGTTACATAAGAGGGAATCTTTGGTCACCAAGCTTGCCTTCCACGCCAAGTAGAGTCCAATCCAGACACGGTACAGTCTTCGGCCTTCATGTCTTCACAGTCCATCTGTCCGGCCCATGGATAATAGGCCGGACGCCCAAGGACCCTTTAGTCCAGGACTCCCTCAGTAGCCCCCGAACCCGTCTTCAATAGCGAGGTGCTCGGCATACATATTGTCTTCAGCATTGCAAGGCGGGTTCCTCCTTCGATGATATCCAAGTAATGTATTCGGCCATTGATCCAATGTCGCCTCCTTGGCTTCTGCGCGTTGAATAATCTTTGTCCTCCACCTGTTGAGTGAATGTGGAAAGTCAGGGTATTTTTGCAAATAACACCCCATCCAAGCGAGGAAGAGCGCCTATTTAAAGAGATTGGATCCCAGATCCATTCAGCGCTACGCAGAAGAAATCCCTAGAGACTGCTCAGGAGAAAGTATTCCATCATGGCTAGTGTTTCCAGCTCCTCCGATCGTCCCGGCCCAGATAAAGGCGAGTGGGAGAGGTGTTCCATGTCTCATAGACGATTGAAGAAGTTGCAAATGCATGGATTCCTTCCCCATGCGGATCTAGTCCCTGTTCGAACGGGGCTAGCTTCCTTCAATGAGGGGACTTAGGCAGAGGACTTCCCCAATCTGTCCGGGGGGGAGCGAGTGTGTTTTGTCCCCTACCTGCTAAGAGGTGTTGGATTTCCAATCCATCCGTTCCTCCAAGGGCTTCTGGAATATTATGGCCTCTAGGTTCACAACTTCACTTCGGTCTCTATTCTGCACATTGCCGGTTACATCGCTTTATGTGAACTTTTCATGGGCGTCGAGGTTCACTTCGAGTTGTGGAGGAAGCTATTTTGTCTCATCCCGCGCAATAACGAATGGTCAATATTTGAAGTGGGCGGAGCTGAAGTACGGCGCGTCGCCGATACCGGATATCCATCCGGCACACCAAGGAAGGCGCCTGATGAATGGCCCTCCGAATGGTTTTATATAGAGGACGTTGCGCTTCCTGACCCGATTCAAAAGGGTCTTCCTGAATTTGCGTGCGTCCCGCTGAAGAAACACCATAGTTGGCGTCCTTGGAATCTTGAAGAGGAAGACGGCGCGGAGGTTCGTCAGCTGATGAGCAGGATAAAAGAGCTCACCCAGTCTGGACTCACAGTAATCGAGGTTATTGCGATTTCCATAGCGCGAGGGGTTCAGCCGCTCCAATATAGAGGGCTTCCGATGTGGCAATACAATGGGGAGGACTATGCCTCTCGCTGCGGCCGGATAGGTCCGGATACCCCTACCGCTTTGGCTAAGATATTAGCTGAACTGTTCAAAGAGGAGGAAAAGGAATTTCTCTGCATCAAATGTAGAGACGGGTACTCTATCTATACCCCTCCTAGCTGGGTAAGACCCAACCCCTCTGTTTTTACTTCTTCCATCTCCGAATTGCCTTTGATAAGCTTCTAGCCTGTTTGCTTATGATAGCACTGGCGAAAGGTCACCGAGAGATTTTATAGTCCCGCCCCACAGCCGGAGGACCACAACCGGGTGCTCGATCCCGGGTTCAAAGAGGATCCGGATATATTTGTGGTGTTTGCGAAGGGGGTGTTTTACCAGACGAGCTACGGCGGCACAGAAGTGGCCACATCGCCGACTACCCCAGTCTTCTTCCAGCTTCACACGTAAGTGATCCGAACACACATTATTCAAAAGAGATCTCTCCTTCCTTCTTACCCACCGCGCCGTACTACTCCAAGGGTACCTCCGAAGAGAGCGTCCCCCACTCCGGGCGAGCCTTCCAAGAGGAAAGCAAATGAAGATACGGCCGCGCCCTCATCGAAGAGGTATGAATTCACCAACCTGCACCTGAGCAGTCACGTCCAACCGTGACCTTCCTGTTATTCATGTGTCAGCAGGAGGACGCGCTGGACCATATCCGGAGGCTCGAGCAGCCGTACTTCTCGCAGCCAGGATTCAAATCCTGCCATGAAGACGGGGGCCGATGTGGAGGCGAAGCCGGACTGTCCTCCGGCCGAGGACTCGGATGATGTATCCGTCACCAACTCGGAAGTGGAGAGTGCGATGAATCATCGGCACCGACGTGCCATTTTACAAGACCCTGGCTTTTCAGAAGAGTCGTTTAACGCCTTCAACTCAGCCGATGTGTACATCCGAGCTGCTCGGGATGGGATTAATAGGGCCACAAAGCAACGTTTGAAAATGTGCAGGTAAATTTATTTTGTCTGACTATGATAACCATATGCCAGTAGCCCCCGAGACTTAAAGGAGTTGAAACAACTGATTTAAGGATCAATGTATGACTAGGTGCTTACGGAGAAGAACACCCAGCTAGCTCAGGAGCTGGAAAACTGTCAGCGCCGGCTGCTTGCTGCCAATGCCGAACTAGAGAAATATAAGGCATCTCCCGGTAATGTTTCCTTCTATCGAAAATTCATAATGATACATCGATAGTGCGAATCTGGTTGCTAATCTTTGTGTTCGGCCATTAGACCAAGTGCAAGAGCGGCTGGACGCTGCTCGAAGCGAAGAACGCGGAGCCAAAAAGCTACTAGCAGCGTGCGAGCGTGTATTGACAAAAGTCGTTCAAGAGAAAAAGAAACTTCAGGAGTCAAACTCCAAACTGGGCGAAGAAGTGAAAGATGTGCGAGCTCAGCTAGCTGACTCTGTGAAGGAGAACAAGAAGCTGCGAGGCGGCATATTTAGTATGTGGCCACTTTTGTTTTATAACAGTTTTGGAGGTAACGGTAGCTGACATAGCTGTAATTGCAGGTGATTTGACGAACCGCCCCGAAGAGGAGGTGTCCGGATCATCGAGTGATCTTCTGCAAGGGCTGTCGCAGTTGCACGAGCAAGGTCGGCAGGCGATGCAGGGTGTACCCAAGGCTTTCTGGCCATCCAACCCCCCTCCAGGAAGCATGGAGCAATTGTTAGAGCTGTTCAAGGGAGTGCGGCAGCGTATACGGCTATGGAAGATATCGGCATGCCGAGAGGGTGTGCGAGAGGCCTGGGCCATGGTGAAGACGCGATATACCAAGCTGGATCCTAATCACATGGCTTGTGTCGGACCGCTAGGGTCGGATGGGGAATAAATTCCCGTTAGTTTAGTATATGACCAAGTAGAGGTGGCAGCCAAATATTCCCAACAGGATTGTAAGTTAGACTGCTTGTTGGATGGTGTAGAGGAGGAGGTTTTCGAGTCCAAGTGACTGTATACTTTCCTCATCGAGCTGAATTGTATATCATTTGTCATGGCAGACCTTTTCGCCTCAACCTCCAGCCCCGAAGGTGCGGAGTGTTTCCGAATACCGTCGCAGCTGAATAGGCCGGGGTATGCCTGGAAAACTAGGCATAGGGGTCATATTTGCTTGAACAGACAAGTTGTATCTGGCTAGCTATGTTATATTACATTAATATCGTAAGAAACATCTTCCAGAGAGAATAGCTCCGTTAAGGGTTCCTTTGCTTGGGTGTGCATGCATTTAATGCGCATGTCTGAATTGTGATGTGAGAACCACGGTTTGTATAACTTATGGGGGTGCACAATGGAGTGAGTTTGAATAACATCTTTAATTCACCGACCAAATATTCCCTTAAGAACGCTAGCTTTCGGCTTCACCTAGTCTGAGGTACACATCCGGATGACCCGGCGGTAACAATCGCAGAGGTGCTCCCTTTATGCCCTAGCCGAACTAACGGGAACGTAGGGCATAAGCACAGGAGCCAGGCAACCCAGCTTGGCCAAAACTTAAGTCATACCGATGCATATAATGGCAATGAAAAGGTACATACGGAAAAACTCATATGTGAGGAGCTTGATGCTCAAGGAATGACAAGAACTTCTGTCCGAGAAGCCCCCAGGTACAAGTGGCGTACATGTTTAAAAATGTATGTGCCAATGGTGTGCGGTCTAGCCGCTCTTAAAGCTTTAAAGTGAGAAAAAAAGAAAGTAATCGGAAAAGAGAGAAAAAATAATGGAAACTACAGGGGTGGAGGAGACGAACAATGGGTTTAGCGCTAGGCGTAGAATCTCCGGAGTCTGGTTGCATTCCAGGGGTTCGGCTCGAGGCGATTGTCTGATGCATCGCGAAGACGGTACACTCCTCCAGTGAGAACTTCGTCAATTATGGAGGGACCCTCCCATTTGGGCTTGAGTTTGTCCTTTTTCTTCTCCGGGAGGCGTAGAACGAGGTCGCCAACGTTGTAAGTCTTGGCCCGTACTTCTTTGCTTTGATATCTTCAAGCCTGCTGTTGGTAAACTGCTGAACGGGCTTTTGTGACATCGCGTTCCTCCTCCAGGGCATCTAGGTTGTCCTGCCGATCAATCTCGGCTTCTCTCTCTGCATACATACGCACTCTAGGCGAGTCGTGAATAATATCACAAGGCAATACGGCCTCTGCACCATAAACCATGAAGAAAGGTGTGTACCCGGTAGTATGGTTGGGCGTGGTCCGCAGCCCCCAGAATACTGGGTTGAGCTCCTCAACCCAGTGCTTGTCTGATTCTTTCAAAGACCGCACTAGTCTGGGCTTGATGCCGCTCATAATAAGACCGTTGGCGTGTTCGACTTGACCGTTGGTTTGTGGGTGGTAGACGGGGGCGTAATCGAGTTTAATACCTAGATTAGTACACCAGGTTTTTACCTCATCGGCTATGAAATTGGAGCCGTTGTCAGTGATGATGCTGTGTGGGACACCATAACGGTGCACAACATCGGATATGAAGTCTATCACCGGGCCGGACTCAGCCATTTTGACAGGTTTAGCCTCTATCCACTTAGTGAATTTGTCCACCATAACGAGCAGATATTTTTTCTTATGGCTTCCCCCTTTAAGGGGTCCAACCATGTCGAGTCCCCAGACCGCAAAAGGCCAAGTGATGGGGATTGTTTGTAGGGCAGTGGGGGGCATATGGCTTTGATTGGCAAAGAGTTGGCATCTGACGCAACATTGGACAAGGTCCTGTGCATCCGCTCGGGCCGTCGGCCAATAAAGCACTGTACGGAAGGCCTTGCTAACAAGGGCCCGAGCTGCCGCATGGTGATCGCCGAGTCCGGCATGAATTTTAGCCAAGAGTTGACGCCCCTCTTCCTCGGATATACATCATTGAAGGATTCCAGTGGTGCTTTTCTTGTAGAGCTCTCCATCGTGAACCTTGTAGGCCTTCGAGTGCCGGACAATGCAGCGGGCCTCATTCTGGTCCTCGAAAGTTCCTTCCTATTAAGGTAGGCCAGGAAGGGTTCGGTCCATGGGGCAATGACTGCCATGATGAGATGCGCTGACGGTGTTATGTCGATGTTTCCGGGATCTGGGGTTATGTTTGGGTACGGACTAGTGTTGCCGTTTTCCCCCTGCCACACCACGGATGTCTTAAAGAGCCTTTCCAGGAAGATATTAGGTGGGACCGGGTCGCGCTTAGTGCCAATACGAGCAAGAACATCCGCCGCTTGATTACTTTCTCGAGCCACATGATGGAACTCGAGCCCCTCGAACCAGGCCGACATTTTTATGACTGTGTTACGATACGCTGCCATCTTCGGATCTTTAGTGTCGAAATCTCCATTTATTTGAGATATTGCAAGCTTTGAGTCCCCGCGCACTTCTAGGCGTTGTATGCCCATGGAGACAGCCATCCGGAGACCATGCAATAAGGCCTCGTATTCGGCTGCGTTATTGGAGTCTGTGTCTAGTATTTGGAGAACATACTGGATGACGTCTCTAGTAGGGGACGTTAAAACGACACCCGCTCCTAACCCTGCCAACATTTTGGAGCCGTCAAAGTACATGACCCAATTGGAGTATGTGTCGTACTCTTTAGGGAGTTTGGCCTCTGTCCATTCAGCGATGAAGTCGGCCAGTACTTGGGATTTGATAGCTCGACGTCGTTTATATGTAATGTCAAATGGCAGGAGCTCGATGGCCCATTTGGCAATTCGGCCCATAGCATCGCGGTTGTTTATGATGTCATTGAGTGGTACTTCGGAGGCGACCATGATCGAACACTCCTGGAAGTAGTGACGGAGCTTCCGGGATGCCATGAAGACCGCATATGCTATTTTTTGATAATGAGGGTACCGGAATTTGCATGGTGTAAGGACAGTAGATACGTAGTATACTGGCTTCTGAAGCGGGAATTTATGTCCATCCTGTTCTCGTTCGATAACGAGTACGGCGCTCACCACCTGATGTGTTGCCGGTATGTATAATAACATCGGTTCGCCGGAGCTTGGTGCGGCCAGGATTGGATTGCTCACAAGAAGGGTTTTTATTTCTTCCAGTTCGGCTGTTGCCCCGTCTGTCCACTCGAAGTGGTCGGTTCGCCGTAGAAGGCAATAGAGAGGCAGTGCCTTTTTTCCTAATCTGGAGATAAAGCGGCTTAGAGCTGCCACGCTACCTGCAAGTTTTTGAACTTGCTTAAGGTCTGTTGGCTTACCCAATTGTGACAAAGCTTGGATTTTGGCTGGGTTTGCTTCGATTCCTCTATTGGAAACGATAAAGCCCAGCAGTTTTCCAGCGGGGACGCCGAAGACACACTTTTCTGTGTTGAGCTTAATGTCATACGCCCTGAGGTTGTCGAATGTAAGACGTAAGTCGTCTATTAGTGTTTCCACATGCCTGGTTTTGATGACGATGTCATCAACGTAAGCTTCTACTGTTTTGCCAATCTGTATCTCCAAGCATGTTTGAATCATGTGTTGATATGTGGCGCCAGCGTTCTTGAGCCCAAAGGGCATGGTATTGAAGCGGAATGGCCCGTATGGGGTAATAAATTCTTTTGCAGCTTGATCGGATTCCTTCATTTTGATTTGATGGTATCCGTAGTATGGATCGAGGAAACACAGTGAGTCGTGTCCTGTGGTGGCGTCAATGATTTGATCAATGCGGTGGAGGGGGAAGGGATCCTTAGGGCAGGCTTTGTTGAGGTCTTTGAAATCGACGCACGGGTGCCAGGATTTGTCCTTCTTTGGTACCATCACCAGGTTTGCCAGCCAGTCCGGATGTTTGATTTCTCTAATAAATTCGGCTTAGATGAGTTTGGCCAGCTCCTCCCCCATGGCTTGCCGCTTGGGTTCGGAAAAGTGCCGTAGTGTTTGCTTAACCAGTTTAAACCCCTTCAATATATTGAGGCTATGTTTGGCCAGCTTGCGTGGGATCCCTGGCATGTCCGAAGGGTGCCAGGCAAATATGACCCATTTTTCGCGCAAGAATTCTCGTAGTGCAGCGTCAACTGTTGGGTTCAGTTGAGCTCCGATGGATGTTGTCTTCTTGGGGTCCGTTGGGTGGACCTGGAATTTGACTATTTCTTCTGCCGGTTTGAACGAGGTGGATTTGGGGCATTTGTCAAGGATCACATCATCCCTGTCCACTTTGGAGCATAGTGCGGTTAATTCTTCGGCCGCGAGGGCTTCGGATAGCGCCTCCAGGGCCAGTGATGCGGTTTTGCTTCATATATCCGTAGTGAGGTATAGCTTGGAAGCGTGTAAAAGCATCCCGCCCCAACAGGGTGTGATATCCGCTGCTGAAAGGGGCCACTTGGAAGGTTATTTCTTCGGACCGATAGTTCTTCGGCGATCTGAATACAACGTCAAGTGTGATTTTGCCCGCGCACCGCGCCTCCCGACTAGGGATAATTCCCCGGAAGGTTGTGTTAATTTGTTTGATGCAGCTCCTGTCTATTTCCATTTTATGGAGTGTCTCCTCATAAATGAGATTTAGTCCGCTGCCGCCATCCATGGGGACCTTGGTGAGTCGAAACGCATCCACGATGGGGCTGAGGACTAACGCGGCTGGTGCTCGTACTGTTCTCTACTTTGGTTCGTCACCGGCGTTGTATATTATAGCCGTGTCGTTCCATGGGTTTATTACAGGGATTTGGCAGACTTCGTTGAGCTCGCGAAGTGCCCTTTTGCGCTTGTTATTTGAAGTGAATGTCTCGAAGACTGTCAATACACTTGGGTCGTCGTCTTCTGGGGGGTGTTGTTCCGGGGCGTCCTTAATAAGGATGTCCTCGCCGCTCTTGGCTACCTGTCATAGTATCCAACATGCTCTAAGGCTGTGGGTTGCCATGGTATCTGTTGTTGTATGTATTTTGCATGGGCCATCGAGCCACCCTTCCAGAACGGTGTCATGCCGTATAGTGGCTTTGTGTTTTTTGACTGTTGGACTGGGTGTGCCCCGAGGGGACGCCCTTTTCGCCTGTAGGGGGAGTTGGGTTGAGGCTGGTGGTTCCCAGCAAGATGCCCGAGTTTCCCAGGCGCTTTCCATCGCGCATTATTTTTGTACGATGGTTGCTAAGTTAGCAAATTTTAGTATGCGGCATCGATTGATGGCATTGAGGATTCCTTCGTCCGCACAATTTTTGCAGAACGATGATATTGCGTCCTTGTCACGACAATCTTTTACCTTGTCCTTGAAAAGGAGGAATCTGGCCCAAAAGTGGTGGACCTTCTCCTGAAGTTGTTGTTTTATGCTCATGAGAGCCTCTATGTCCGGGTGGGTGGGTGGAATTAAATCCGAACCCCGACCTAACAAGTTGTCAGGAGTCCGACGACCTTCTGGACTGGACAGTCCGGGTTCCGAAATATCTTCTGATTGCTTGGAACCGCTGTCCGATGCTATGTTTGGAGCGCTGGTTGCATCCTTTCGCGGGTGAGTATCCGACTCTTCATGAATGGCGACCCGAACATAGTCCGTCTTCAATATAGAAGAAGACTCACTGTCCTACTCCAGGACTGCCGCGATCTGGTGGGTGACCGGTGGAGTTTCGGTTTCTCCCTGATCGGTTTTAGGCCCGATCTGATCGTAATCTGTGACGATTCCCAAAGCGGCGATGCGATCTTGGAGCTCATTTAAGGATGAAAACTCAACCGGATCCATATGCTTGGAGTGCTCGGAGCTGACGCGAAGGGGATTTTCGATGGCCCGAGAGGTCATCGTCGGCTCCGCAGCCGAACGGGCGATCATAGTAAAGTCGCCCAGCTGGAGGGTTTGGCCTGAGGCCAAAACTACCCCCGCGGTAATGTTGTCTTTAATGACAAGGCGAGCCATCGAGCCTTTCATCGACTACACAGTGGAACTCTCAATGAAAGCACCAATGTCGGTGTCAAAACCGGCGGATCTCGGGTAGGGGGTCCCGAACTATGCGTCTAGGATCGATGGTAACAGGAGACGGGGGACACGATGTTAACCCAGGTTCGGGCCCTCTCTATGGAGGTAATACCCTACTTCCTGCTTGATTGATCTTGATGAATATGAGTATTACAAGAGTTGATCTACCACGAGATCGTAATGGCTAAACCCTAGAAGTCTAGCCTATATGGGTATGGTAATGAGTATATGTGGTCTCCTTTTTAGACTACCCCCTTCGGTTTATATAGACACCGAGAGGATCTAGGGTTTATATGGAGTCGGTTACATAAGAAGGAATCTGTGGTCGCCAAGCTTGCCTTCCACACCAAGTAGAGTCCAATACAGACACGGTACAGTCTTCGGCCTTAATGTCTTCACAGCCCATTAGTCCGGCCCATGGATAACAGGCTGAACGCCCGAGGACCCCTTAGACCAGGACTCCCTTAGTGGCGGCCACGACGGCCACCTCCCGCCTTTGGGCTGCGGCGGCGGAGCGGGAGATGGCCCTGGCTTTCGACGGTGGTGTGGCGGCAACGGCGGCCGGCAACAACTGTCGACGGGCAGGGGCAGTGGAGCGTATGGTGGGCGTTCCGCGTGCACCCAACAGGGACGCCACGCGCACTACACTAAGCCGGGGACTGCGCCGCCGCCACGGTGTAGCCTCCTAGCTAGAGCTGTCCTCCGGTGACTGCGGAGTGGCTGAGCGACGTCGACGGACCGGTGCCATTGGCGATTGTGGGAGAAGCACACGAGATAAGCTGTAGGAAGGGAGGGGAAAATGCGATGCGGGACTCACCGGCCGTGAGGGTTTTTATAGCAGGCCAGTAAGCATTGAAATTTTTGGGGATTTCACTAAGTCTGGCAGGAAGCTTGCACGGGAACCTGTGAGGTTGCGCAGGAACGGGCTCACCGACGATTCATTGGTGCCACTTTGAGCCACCGTTTGGTCAAAAGAACGCCCCCCTGTGCTGCGCAAGCTTGCGCTATAAGCCGTCTGCAGCAGCGGGGTGACAAGAAGTGTGAGAGGAGGAGGAAAGGACACGTACACATACGGTTAATACAAAAAAATGTTTGCGATTTAATTACCTACTATACACCCGTCCTGGTTTATAAGTAGGATTTAAGTAATAAAATACGAATGCATGTCACCAAAGATTATATCGTTGGAGTCATATTTGAACATAGTTTCCAGCTATACAATTTTTGTAACATGCATTAACACTTTTTGGTTAAATTTAAGGTTATAAACTAGCAAGCATTTACCCGCAATACACATGGCTTGTTCCATCACAAACTGCTCGGATGGATCAACTGTATGCCACGTATCGCACACACAACTCTAATCTGATTTGTGCTTGGTGTCTCCGACATCGCTCGCACAATTCGTCTTATTTGCCACGTATCACTGTGTCGGCCTCTGCTCACGTCCCTCGGCAAGCTTTGCTCACCGTTAGGCGCCGTAGCACGCTGTGCTTGCTATTAGGCGCCGCGGTGTGCTCTGCTCGTGTCCGTTGGCACACTCTGCTAACGTCCGTCGGTGCGCTTGACTTGTGGACAACTTTTCCTTACGTGTTCAACTGCTATATGGTTGCTCGCCGTCGGGGGCCCCACATGCATGCGGTTGGGCATGCGCACGATCACGTCGGGGGCCCCATATGCATGCGGTTGCAACACGCATGTTGCCATGTGATGCAGTTACGTGCGACACGATGGAGTTATGCACTGCAAATTAGAACTGCCATCAGGGCCTGCCGATATTCCTGGCCATCCGGCTTCCCCTTTAATTCCCGCGGCCATTATAACCTTAGTCTCTTCAACCTTTCGATCGTGCCCCACAACACAACAAGCACACCCACGACGGCACATAGAGAGGGGATGTCTAGCTGTGCTCCAATGGAGTTTGGCGAGCATAGAGTGGAGACCCATGCGAGGGAGACAGATTTCTCGGTGGTGTACACCATCGAGCCGACCATGGTGGATGACTACATCAACAGCGTTGAGCAGTTGCTTGCTCGAGCAAGTACATGGTGGTCAGCATCGACCTCCAGTACACTGTCGATCGTCCCGGCATAGATCAGAAGGTTGTCGTCGCCCAGTTGTGTGTGCGCCATCATGTCCTCCTCTACCACTTCTGCATGGCCACAGAGCCTTGCGACCGTTTCAACAGGTTTGTCAACAGCACCGACTACAAGTTCGCCATGGTGGAAACCACCGACGATGTAAAAGCACTCAGTGTTATGGGCTTGGCCTGCAAGAACCTTGTCAAAATCTGTGACCACTACAGGGTCCGGGGAAGCACGAAGGACTCCCTGGTCGAACTCGCCTCGGCCATCATCGACCCCTACTATGAAAAGATGAAGCAGGATGCCCAGAGAACAAGTCCCCTATCCTAGCACAGGGCCTGGATGCGGCAACTGGATGAACCTCACCTCAGGTTCGCGGCCAAGAGCGTGTACACATGCTAGGAGATGCACATGCGGATCGTTGACATGAGGAAGTGCCTCATTACCCAAATTGACAAGCCCGGTTCGAGCCACAACCAAAAGCGTCACAAGAACTAGTTGATGATCAGATGATCGTTTATGCTAGTTAATCATGCAAGTAATATATATTTTACTTTATTGGTGTGTGGAAATTTCATGTGTGTAGTAGCCACCTATGTAATTATGCATGTAATAGTTTACTTTGGTGTGTGCAAATGCCATGGTTGTAGTAGGCACCTATGTAAGTGGATGTTTAATTTGGTTATGCAACCATGTCCTTATAAGTGTGTGTATATATATATATATATATATATGTTGTCGTTCTGTATGCAATCCCATCGCACAACACACACGTCTTATAAGCAGCAACCGTCTATGTTATTATCGGTCTTCGCACACATTTCTGATTACAGACCTGTTTGTCACGCATCACACACATCTTGTTATATTGAGCCGTTTCTGTTCTCTTGCCTCAACACAAACAGTTCATCCGAGTGAACCGCATGCCGTATATCGCACACACCTTGATCTGGCTGACCGTTTGTCGGGACCCCGATCCTAATTCACACCGATCTAGCATGTAACACATCATATCACTTTGCGGCCTCACGCACGGTATCCCCACGGGTGCCACCTTACCTGGCCCAGGACCGTTTGTGCCTTTTGGCTCACGTATATGATAGTGTCGCTAGCATCCATATGACAGAGAACCCGGGCCGACATGACTAGTCGTGAACCCAAACTGGCACTAACTTACAGGGACAGGCATACATGAATCAACCTCGAGCATGTCGGTCAACACCGTATGAATCCGGGCTGTAGCAACCGGGCTAACAGGACTCCGGGAACCCGGGCTGTAGTAGGCTAACAGGACTCCGGATGTCTCCGCGTGACATTTCCCTGAAGGGACAGACACAGGAACGAAGTGAATCACATGTCGGCCAGTCTAAGTGTTCCGGAGCAGTAGTGCTGGGCTAGCAGGACTCCGGTAAACTGGGCTGTAGCGGACTACCAAGGCTCAGTGGAAGCACTAGACTACATCTCCCCATAAGAGAGGCTACTGTCGGTGTCAAAACCGGCGGATCTCGGGTAGTGGGTCCCGAACTATGCATCTAGGCCGGATGGTAACAGGAGGCAGGGAACACGATGTTTTACCCAGGTTCGGGCCCTCTTGATGGAGGTAAAACCCTACGTCCTGCTTGATTAATATTGATGATATGGGTAGTACAAGAGTAGATCTACCACAATATCAAGGAGGCTAAACCCTAGAATCTAGCCTACGGTATGATTGTTGTATATATTGTATATCTATCGACTAGCCTGGCCTCGATTTATATAATGCACCAGAGGCCTAGGATAACAAGAGTCCTAGCCGAATACGCCGGTGGGGAGAAGTCCTTGTCTTGATCGCCAAGTCTTGTGGAATCTTCCTTGTATGCGGTAGCCGTCCGAACTGGCCCATGAGTATACGGCCACGGGGGTCCTCGGCCCAATCTAATAGATCGGGAGACGACGTGGTGAGTACCCCCTAGTCCAGGACACCGTCAGTAGCCCCCTGAACCGGTCTTCAAGTTAGGGACGCTCCTCGATTCTTCTGAACTGTTCTTCATCTTCGGTTGCCGGTCTTGAAAGCTGGTTCAACAAATCTTCTTTATCTTCGATCTTGAGGATCGCCGAAATGCATTCGACGAGTTTACACGTCGGGTATCCGAGGAGCCCCTTTAAGTTTCCGGGCTTTATCAATGCCTTGTTTATTTTTATGCCACACCTCGGGTTTGAAGTTGTTCCCGGGAGGCAGGGTCCTCTTGCGTCCGAGCTCCAACGCCGGACTGCATTCGAGGTATCTTTTGCAGCTGAGCACCAACGCCGGACCGCTTCCCAGCTCTAGCGCCGGAATGTATCCGAGCTCCAACGCCGGACTATGTATCCGAGCTCCAACGCCGCAATATATCCGAGCTCCAATGCTGGACTGTATATCCGAGCTCCAACGCCGAAATATATCCGAGCTCCAACGCCGGACTGTGTCCAGGCTCCAATGCCGGACTATATCCAAGGTGTCATATCACCTTGGTTCAAAAAAGTTGAAGGAGTTTAGCCGAGCTTAATGCCAGAAATGCCCTCTATGGAGCCAGCCACTAGCGCCCGAGCTTTATGCCGGACTGCTTCCGAGGTGGTGCACCACCCCGACCATGGGCCGATTTTTTGTCAATATTTTTTATTGGTGCAATTTATTCTCTGCCGAGATATATAGCCAGTAGCCCTTAAGGTGTGTATCGGTCTAAAACCCGAGATGCAGATGAAGGATGACATAAGACCGCTGATCCCAGTAGCCGCTAAGACTCAGGTTGATTTGCAAAATCGGCCTGAGGATCAAGTCCTAGCTCGGCAGAATACTTCAGGACACAAAAGCGGCATGCTCAGTCCTCAAGACTCAGGTTGGGTGCGGCCGACCAACTTGAGGATCAAAATCTCCTCAGAAACTATATTGCACATAAAATTTTCTGCATTGGACAAGCAATGCAGTAGCCCCCGAGACATTGGTCGGGTGGCAACACCAGATCAGGGGATCGATGTGCCCCTTTAATATTTGTAAATAATAAGCCCGAAGCCCAGTAGCCCCCGAGCCTTAATGCGGGCACGGGTGGCCGAATTAAGGATCAATATCCATAGTAAAATCACAAATTATGTGTAATGACTCTATGTATCCAAGTACTTTACGTCATTAATGCTCGGATCCGCATTGTACAAAACTTTGTTGACCGACCATCGGCTTCCACCTCCTTGGCCAGTAGCCGAGGAGTGTTTGTCCTACTTTATAAAGCCTTTATGAGGGCAAAGATTTACGACAAACAAGGCAATCTGGGCACACGGTTTTATAAACAAAGGTACGCAGAGAGATATGTTATATTACTGTTTAATAGAAGAAATCTATTCCAAAGAAAATAGTCCCGCTATCGGTTCCTTTCTTTGGGTTGTCATGCTAAGCATGATCATGAAACCTCAGCTCGAACGTAAGAGCAAAATATCGAGGATTTAGTTTGGGAGGCCAGTTAATAGCCCCCGGTAGTGTTCGGCGACAGTCGAGGTCAAGCCATAAACACTTCGGCCAATGTTATGAATGGCCCGTCATAGTCATCGGATCGCTGACCAGTTTACGCTTATTGTGACAGTCAGTTTTCGGCTTTCTCCACTAAGGTGCTTAACCATGTGAGCTGGAAGCACAATCGCAGTGGTTCTCCCTTTGCACGCCTAGCCGAACAAAACGGAACGTAGGAAGCAAGTGAAGGAGCTGGGCAACCCAACTATTGACCGAAGACACAATTCGAAACCGATGCATATATAGCAATATCTGAGAATGTTTTTGCCGAATCCATAAAGGTGTCCGGCGTTGCACTGCGAGACTAATGCTGGAAAAGCACAAATAGTTTAAAAGTGCCAAAAAGCTTGGAAAACCAAGAAACGCCAGTAAAAACATGACGTCCGAACAAGATCAAGTGTTCGGTGACAATCCGAAAATTGGTCTTAGAAAAAAGAAGTGCTTCTATCGTCCTTTAACATGACACATCCTATCTCAAAACTTCGAGCGGGTCAGCCTACGGCTTCAACCTCCTATCCCGAGGGCGGAGTACTTCTCATTAGGCCAGTTTAGCAAACTAAACTCTAGCGGCTTTGAGAGAGAAATTAGGCTCCCCGGCTAGTGACCGCACACTCGCGTCGAAAAAAGGAGTGGTAAATAATAATAATAGAACTTTGCAACGACTGAGAAGAAGAACACTTATTATAAAAGGGCTCAAATAAACTTAAGAGCCCCCAAGTGACTTGGGTAGAAGAATGATTGCATGTACCGAAGTATTTATATCATATCTATGTTCAACCAAACTTTAAACGCGTCTTAACCGACCGTCGGCTTATCCCTCTTCGGTTAAGGACCGAAAAGTGTTATGTACTCCATCGGTCGAGAATATCGACGGTGTTTCCAATAACCAGGCAATCAGGCCATAAGGTTGTAACAGACAAAGCGCGCTCAGGGAACTTATGCTATATTACTGCGAAGAGTAAGAAGCATCTTCGAAGAAAATAGTACCCCCACCGATACCTTTCTTCAGTGCTCATTGTTATTATGAGACTTGTGCAATAGATTTTTTGTACTCATGAGTTCCGTTGTGTGCCGACCATCATTGAATAACTATAAGAGCGCTAGCTTTCGGCTTCACCCAGTCTGAGGTCCGGCTCGGGTGACCCGATCGTGACAATCGCAGAGGTGCTCCCTTTACTCCCTAGCCGAACAATCGAGAACGTAGGGGTAAACACAGGAGCGAGGCAACCCAGCTTGCAAATCGCTTAAGTCAATGTGGTGCATATTGTGGCGTAATACACGAACAAGGAACAAAGCCGTACAAGTATAATCATATGCAACAGGAAAAGCTTCATAAAGGAAGCCCCCAAGTAAACGGGATATTTGAATTTATGCGTCACAAACAAAGGTTGGACAAGAAAAGTTTTTAGAAGCAACTTTTTTCCAAAAAAGTATAATGCTTGGTCGAACCGAACGCAAGTTAGAAATTAAAGCTTTGAGCATGAAAGCGACTTAGCTGGTTAATGTGTTCGGTATTGATGACGCGGTCCGAGCTTGATGCGGGGCAAGGTTCCATCCCTCAAGCCGGTCCCGAGGTGGCGGAGCGGAGAGCTTGACACGCCGAAGTGGTGACATAGCACGATCAATGCAGACCGGCAGAGTGAAGCCGAAGTCCCCGGATCATTTTCCTGTGCACAAAAAATAGTGCAAACCGGAGATAATAGTAATAATGATAATTAAAAAAATCATTGCATAATAAATAATTTATGAAAAGTGAGTAATAAAAGAAATATAGCGTGGCACCGAAGTCAAGTCGATGCAGGGCGTCGGCATGATGCGGTAAAGGTGTGGCAAAGCCTGAATTCGCAGGTCGGTCCGAGCTCCGAGTGCGGCGTTCGCCGGATTATGTACGGAAACTGACCGAACCACCATGCGACTGTCGTTAATGCAGCCACCATTTGATAGACCTGTGTACATATGACGGACAAACCAGAGTAATAATTCCTTGGGAAAAATGAACCCAAACAAGCAAAAAATACTGGGATTAATAGCACCTGGTTTATTTGTTGTAGCAATCCGAAGGAAGGTGATTCCTAAAATTGGGACCCGCTTCGCACACCCATTGCCTGATGGGCGATAAAACGACGGCATGGCAATGCTGGTAAAGGTTGACTCGCCGAGGCAAAGCCCTCGGCCCAGCTAACGTGACGGAGCTGGTCGGCTAGTGACGCCGAAGTGTCCGGAGTAGGTTGATGAAGAGATGGCGAAGCCCCGGTCCAGCCGAGATGTCGAAGCCTCGATGTCAGCCGATGAGTTGAAGTAGGTCGGCATGATGGACACCAGCTTGAAGAAGCAATAGTGCCGCCCTGTCGATGCAGGTCGTGACGTGGTCGATGCCGGCTTGATGAAGAGACCGTGCGGCGATGCCGGTATGCCCGCTCCGTGTAATCCGTGGGGCGGCGATGTTGGTGATGATTTATCCTTCGCGATGCCGGGCTCTTGTTCGGCTTGCCGAGATGATGATCTGAAGAAGTTGAGCTCGGCTCAACAAAGTGACGCCGTGTCTAGCGCGGGTCGGCAGCCGTGGAGTAATATTACCGGACTGGTTTGACACCAGCATGATGTTGAAGATCATGTTCAAAAGATCTTACAGTTAGTGGGATGTGTTCGGGAACAAAACACAATACCCCATACAAAACTTCCTTCAAAAGGGATGTCTGAAATCCTGTTCATAAAAAAGATGAACTCGGGTCAGATTCGTTTTCGCGCAGGAAACAGATCCGAAAAGTGATGCACTAATCGGAAGGTTCCCGAAGTTTGGACGGTCGGATCGAGCCGAAATTTGGAGAGGTGGTAGATATAGGAATGCCGCAGCCGATCAACGGTTGGATCTTTCAAAGGACGTCCGAGCTAGAAGCTGGACACCACGCCCTAAACTCATCCAAATTCCCGTCCAGATTTGACAGGGCTCCGGTATGTCGTGGATTGCCAGAGATTCCTCCATCGGAACTCGACGAAATTTTCCAGGGTTGTTATAGACTCAATTCTGCACAATTCCACCAAAGCGATTGTCAAAGCGATACTCGAGGAGGTGGTGATGGCAGATACGAGTTCGCTGTCCAGAAAAACAGCACGGTCGCTTGAGGGCAATGTTGACGTTGAGCCCCCGAGCTCCATAGATGATTCCTCCGTGATCTTGATAGAGATCAGAGTTGATGTTTGATGAAGGCCCTCGTCTGGACATGGTGATCCAAACACGGGGCGCAATTCTTAGTCGAACCAAGGTGACCAGTCGAGCTGGTGACGAAGATGCCGAAGTCGCAGTTGATCTGCAGGCGAGTCATCGATCCTTTTGTCGATCACACAGCGGAACTCTCAATGAAAGCACCAATGTCGGTGTCAAATCCGGCGGATCTCGGGTAGTGGGTCCCGAACTGTGCGTCTAGGCCGGATGGTAACAGGAGGCAGGGAACACGATGTTTTACCCAGGTTTGGGCCCTCTTGATGGAGGTAAAACCCTACGTCCTGCTTGATTAATATTGATGATATGGGTAGTACAAGAGTAGATCTACCACGAGATCAAGGAGGCTAAACCCTAGAAGCTAGCCTACGGTATGATTGTTGTATATATTGTATATCTATCGACTAGCCTGGCCTCGGTTTATATAATGCACCGGAGGCCTAGGATAACAAGAGTCCTAGCCGAATACGCCGGTGGGGAGAAGTCCTTGTCGTGATCGCCAAGTCTTGTAGAATCTTCCTTGTATGCGGTAGTCGTCCGAACTGGCCCATGAATATACGGCCACGGGGGTCCTCGGCCCAATCTAATAGATCGGGAGACGACGTGGTGAGTATCCCCTAGTCCAGGACACCGTCAGCTACCAAGGATAAACAACTAGATTGTCCGATCCCACACATAGCAATACACGTTACACGTATGCATAACATGCAAGTATGTGCTGTACAACATGGCATCACAACATAACTCAAACTCATATAGATAAAGGCCCAGAAGAGCCACATAGCATTCAATACAAACAGGGGTCTCATGACCCATCATTCAGAGCATACAAGCAATGGAAGCACTACATGTCTGAGTACAGACAACTAAAAAACAAAAAGGGCTGAGAAGCCTGACTACATCCAAGACCCTCCCAAGGGTACAAGATCGTAGCTGGGATACAAGCTACTCGTCGAAGTCACTTGTGTAACCAACTGCAACACATAAATAAGAAAACGTGAGTACGAATGTACTCAGCAATTCTTACATCAGAACTATCTACATATGCAGCATTATCAACAAAGGGGGTGGTGGAGTTTTAACAGCAGCAAGCCAGCTTTGACTCAGTGGCTAACCTATACTACGAGTATTAGAAACTTCTTTGAGGTGAGAAGACGCACATGAGTCCACATATTCACCAAATCAAAACTCCACTATGGATCCGTTCCCGTCTCCCTACGAGAAGGCCATCCATAGCACTCACGCTTGTCTTGCGTATTTTAGAGTATCCACTTCAAGTTTTCTATGTACTACATAAGTCCTCCAAGTTTCCATATCCGAGGAAAACGGCTATTCGAATAGATAATGTTAACCCCGCAGGGGTGTACTTCTTCACACACGCTCTCGCCACTTATCGCCCTGTACACGTCATGTACCTCGGCAACCTTCAAGCGAAAGCCGGGCGAGGGTGTCGGCCACGACCTGACTAACCACACAAGTCTCTTGTCCAGGTTTATCGCCTATTCGAGTTCCATCCGCAAGGAGTTCTGGCCGAAGTCTCCAGTACGGCCCCAAACGATGTGTGCAGGGTTCCCAAGCCCACCATCCGGGTGCCACTTGGTACACCGTGCCATGGTGCCTAGTCTGTCCCAAGCCCGTCCCATCGGACACCACCTGGTAGACAGCTAGAACTACCTACAAACGCCAGAAACTAGTTGCAACTCCTGGACAGAGATCAAGTAGATTAATAAGCCAAGAGGGGCCGGATAACCAGAACCCAATGTGTGGTAGTAACTGGACTTGGATAACATACACAGAACTCAGTGCTTAGGGACAGTTCCAATGAGACAACCCACCATGTACTCCTACATGGCCTCTCATCGCTACCTTTACCAAAATGTGTTCACACACTTAGCCTTTATCAGTAGGACATGTTCACCACTCCGATTCATTCCCGATGAATCAGACCTGACACAACTCTAAGCATAGCTGGAATAAAGAAAACAAACATGGATGAGCAGGCACATCAAGGCTCAAGCAACTCCTACTCATGCTAGTGGGTTTCAACTATTTACTATGGCAATGACAGGTCATGCAGAGGAATGGGTTCAACTATCGCAGCAGAAAAGTAACAGTTGAATCGTTGTTGTCCTAATGCAGTACAAGGAGTAGGAGCGAGAGAGTGGGATTTTATCGAAATGCTCAAGGGGGATTGCTTGCCTGATAGATCAACGAAGGGGCACTCCTCCTTTGACAGGTACTCAGGAACACCTTCCGGAGTGGAACCTATCGAGAAGAAACGGTGCCGGCAATCAATGCACAAACAAGTGCAACAATATGATGCATGAACATGACATGTGCAAATGGTAGTGTTTGGGCTAATGCAAGATGCTACCAAGTTGGTTGAAGCCCATTTGAAACAAAGATTCAAATGCAATTCAAAATGAAGCATTTAAAATGCCCATATTATGTTTTCACTTATACAACATGTACAAGTTGGTTTTTCATGTATGTAACTGACATAAATGGATTCCTTGCATTTTTTGATCATTTTTCATATATAAATTATTTCATTCTGAGCTACGGTTGAATTTCTATGAATTTTAGAAGTTTAAATCATTTTCTGGATTTTCCTAATTTGTTTTAATACCAGAAAATGAATAACTGCGTCAGCACTACGTCAGCATGACGTAAGCGACTCAACGGGGTTGACCAGGTCAAACCTGACCAGTGGGTCCCACTGGTCAGTGACCCAGTCAACTAACTAAATTAGTTAGTCCTAACTAACTAGGCAGGGCCCACTAGTCAGTGACTGTAATAACTAACCTAACTAGTTAATTAGTGCTAACTAGATTAATTAGTCGGGCAGGGCCCGCAAGTCAGTGAGAGAGAGAGGGGGGCTCAAACCGGGCAGTGGGGTCAACACACGCCGGTCAACGGTCAGTGGTCGCCGGCATTTAGCCGCCGGCGAGTCCAGACGCGGCGGTGCGCTGCGGGTTTTGCCTACAGGCACCATTTGGCATGCGGAGTGCAGCTACGGGGTGCGGACACTCGTCCGCATCCAACCGTGGTGGTGGCACGACCGGTGAGTGACCGGAGTGGCACCGGCAACAACGAGTGCGGCGGCCGGAGTTCGGGCGTGCTCGGGTTGGAGCTAGGGGCACGTGGGGAGGAGCTGATGGTGGCTACATGCTCCTAGGGAGGTGAGGAGAACGATGACGCATGCGGGAGCGGCTGGTTCGGGCTCTGGCCATGGTGGCGCCATGGCCGGTGGCACGGGGCTCTTGGCTCCGGTGGTAGAGGCGGCTAGAGGAGAGGAACGGGCTCGAGGAGGAGGGGAAAAGGCAGTGGGGCTCACATAGAGGCTAACGGAGCACTCGGCAAGCGCGGGGATGGCCGGTGGGTAGCAAATCGACGGCGAGGATCTCCGGACACTAAAGTTGAAGAAGACGTCGGGGACGGCGTTGCAGGGCCTCCGACGAAGCCTGGCTCGGCGTGGAGGTTGAGGGAGACACGGTGGAGCTTCTGGACCTGGCGGCAGGGCGAAGGAGTGCTGGTGGCCACGGAGGTGCTCGTCGGCGTTCTCGGGCGGTCGCGGCGATCGCGGGAGAGAGAGACAGAGGAGGAGACGGGGACGAGGGAGAGTGAGAGGGGGTTGGGGAGGCTGCGTGGCGTTATCCAAAGAGGCCAGGGCGAAGCGGCAAGCAGGTGGTGCCCGGGCGCGTGGCCGCGTGCGGCGAGCGCGTGCTCGGCGTCCTCCTGGCGCGGTGGAGACGACGACTGGCAGGGCCAGCTGGGCCGCACAGTGCCAGGCCTCAGGTAAATGGCCCACGTAAGTTTTCCCTTTTTTGTTTTCTTTTCTATTTCTGACATTTGTTTTTGACTTAAAATAAATACTAGCACAATTCTAAAAATGTTGGGATTCCTTGTGACCACTAGTTGTAATATACCAAAGGCCCTCACCAATTTCCAACATTTTTGGAGCCATTAAAATATTTATATTATTTAAACAGCTCCAATTCAAATACATATGGGTTCATTCAAAAATCCAAAATGTTTAGCAAAAATGTGCATCACCTCTGGTTGTTGTTTCCAACATTTTCCAAAGAGCATGAACATTTTTGAAGACATTTTGGGTTCATTGAAATTCCATTTTTAATTTGAACCTATTTGAATTTGCTTTGGTGCTAGGGTTTGAAACATTCCCCATTTCAAATTCATTTGGAACTTAAACATGATACACAAAGCAAGCCTAGATCATATCAGAACTAGGGATGTGACACCGTTTCTTTTGTGAACCGTATGTTGTATATCGCACACACATCTGAGTGAACCATATGCTATATATCGCACACACCTCATCTGGCTGCCTGTTTCTTTTGTTCCTCCTCATCACAACCGTATGCCCTGCATCGCACACACAACTAAAATCTGAACCGTGTTTTATGCATCCTCCATCGCAAATGTTTTGAACTTTTTTGACGGTTTTTACACCATCGTTTGCGATTATGGCATCGCACACGGTTTCGTCGAAGGGTCTCTGATCGTAGTGCCGCATTGGAAGCATCCTGTAGTAGTGTCACATTAATTCTACAAGGGGAAGTCTTGAACCAGTAGCTAACATTGGAGAACTACAAACTGGACTTCAAGGTAATTGGATTACTCAAATTAATGATCATTTGAATGGGGCACCGAGGGAGTCCTGGATTAGGGGGTGTCCGGATTGCCGGACTATAACCTTTGGCCGGACTCTCGGACTATGAAGATACAAGATTGAAGACTTCGTCCCGTGTCCGGATGGGACTTTTCTTGGCGTGGAAGGCAAGCTTGGCAATACGGATATGTAGATCTCCTCCCATTGTAACCGACTCTGTGTAACCCTAGCCCTCTCCGGTGTCTATATAAACCGGAGGGTTTTAGTCCATAGGACGAACAACAATCATACCATAGGCTAGCTTCTAGGGTTTAGCCTCTCTGATCTCGTGGTAGATCTACTCTTGTACTACCCATATCATCAATATTAATCAAGTAGGACGTAGGGTTTTACCTCCATCAAGAGGGCCCGAACCTAGGTAAAACATTGTGTCCCCTGCCTCCTGTTACCATCTGGCCTAGACGCACAGTTCGGGACCCCCTACCCAAGATCCGCCGGTTTTGACACCGACATTGGTGCTTTCATTGAGAGTTCCTCTGTGTCGTAGCCATTAGGCTTGATGGCTCCTACTATCATCAATAGCGATGCAGTCCAGGGTGAGACTTTTCTTCCAGGACAGATCTTCATATTCAGCGGCTTTGCACTGCGGGCCAATTCGCTTGGCCATCTGGAGCAGATTGAAAGTTACGCCCCGGGCCACCAGGTCAGGTTTGGAAGCTTAAACTACATGGCCGATATCCGCGGAGACTTGATCTTCGACGGATTCGAGCCTCTGCCTTGTGCGTCACGCGGTCACGATGAGTGCGGTTTAGCGCTACCATCGGATAGTGTTCAAGAGATCGCACAGGCAGCCGCTCCGACCCTCAATTCGGAGCCAGGTGCGCCTTCCGCGGACGGGTGGATGGACCCCACCACGGAGGCCTTACCCTCAGCGGCGATCGAGCCAAACATCGACCTCACCTTGCACGAGAGCCGTGTTGTTAAACTGCCGGATCCTTCTCCGTCCATGGACTCCGAACCGCTTGTGCCCGTTCCTATCGAATCTGATTGGGCACCGATCATGGAATTTACCTCCGTGGATATTTTTCAGCACTCGCCCTTTGGCGACATACTAAACTCGTTAAGGTCTCTCTCCTTGTCAGGAGGATCTTGGCCGAACTATGTCCGGCAGGATTGGGATGCGGATGACGAAGAAATTCGCCGCCCACCCACCACCTACTTAGTAGCCACTGTCGATGACTTAACCGACATGCTCGACTTCGACTCCGAAGGCATCGATGGTATAGACGACGATGCAGGAGACGAACAGGAACCACTTCCCACAGGGCACTGGATGCCCACTTCATCACATGACGTGTACATGGTGGACACACCAAAAGAAGACGATGACGAGGAACGGAAGGACGCAGTGAAGGGTTGTCCCCTCGAGAAGCAGTCAAAGCAGCGGCGTAAGTGCCGCCCCAAATCCCGTGTCGGTAGAAATAACAATCATACAGACCCAGCGTTAGAGCAGGGTGAACCACTGCCGGACCACGGCAACACGGAGAATCAAACCGAACAACCCGATTCTGTAAAAGATAATAGTCCAGATGACATAACACCGAACAGACACCCGGAGCAACAGAATGCCCATCAAAGGCTTGTTGCCACCGCGAGGAGTCTAAAAAAGCAGAAGCAAAGGCTCAAGGTTGCGCAAGACACACTCCAAATCAGATGGAGTAAAGTACTCAACACAGCAGCGAAGTATGGCGGTAATCGCCTCACCAAGAGCTACCCGAAGCGTAAGTTGCTACCTGAATTCGATGAGGAGGCCTTAGATCCCCCGCAACCAAAAATTAGAACGGCCACCCGGCCAGATAGACGACCTCATGGCCAACATGGAGCGGCAAGCAATGCCGCACAGAAGCCAATACGCAATCCAC
This sequence comes from Triticum aestivum, assembly GCF_018294505.1. Classification (NCBI taxonomy): domain Eukaryota; kingdom Viridiplantae; phylum Streptophyta; class Magnoliopsida; order Poales; family Poaceae; genus Triticum; species Triticum aestivum. Next base: position 583,853,014 of record NC_057797.1, on the reverse strand, counting down.
GCAAGTGCTCGCGTCAAAAGGACAGAGCAACTAGATCCATCTATGGACCGCGCAAGCGCACTCCAGCACACGATGCAACACACCAAACATCCGAACACCACGGCACGCCCAGATATAGGGGTGCCGCACACCCCCTATGTTTCACCGATGAGGTGCTGGACCATGAATTTCCAGAGGGATTCAAACCCGTAAACATAGAGGCATACGACGGAACAACAGACCCTGGGGTCTGGATTGAGGACTATATCCTCCACATCCATATGGCTCGAGGAGACGATCTCCACGCCATTAAATACTTACCCCTCAAACTCAAAGGGCCATCTCGGCACTGGCTTAAAAGCCTCCCCGAAAACTCCATTGGAAGCTGGGAAGACCTCAAAGACGCTTTTCGGGCAAATTTTCAAGGGACTTATGTCCGACCTCCGGACGCGGACGATTTGAGTCATATAACTCAACAGCCCGGAGAGTCAGCCCGAAAGCTTTGGAACAGGTTTCTTACTAAAAAGAACCAAATAGTCGACTGTCCGGACGCCGAAGCCTTGGCAACTTTTAAGCATAGCGTCCGTGACGAATGGCTTGCCAGACACCTCGGCCAAGAAAAGCCGAGAACAATGGCAGCATTAACAAGCCTCATGACCCACTTTTGCGCGGGTGAGGATAGCTGGCTAGCCAGATGCAGCACCAGCGACCCCAGTGCATCTGAAGCTAGAGATGGAAACAGGAAATCACGGCGCAACAACAATAACAAACGCCAGAATAAAGAAGACATCACGAAGAGCACGGCAGTAAACGCCGGATTCAAAAGCTCTCGGCCAAGTCACCAAAAGCCGCCCTCCAAAGGCACTAGAGACGAACTGTCCAGCCTAAACAAAATTCTGGACCAAGTATGTCAGATCCATAGCACCCCTGGTAAACCCGCTAATCATACTCACAGAGAATGTTGGGTCTTCAGGCAGTCCGGCAAGCTCAACGCCATACACAAGGGGGAGGATACACCAAGCGAAGACGAGGATGAGCCTCTCAAGAAAGACACTGGGAACAAAAGAAGTTTCCACCAGAAGTCAAAATAGTCAACGTGTTACACGTGATCAAGGGAAGCAAAGCGGCACTCCCAGAGAGACATGCCCAAGGGCCTATCACAGCGAAGTCCTACCACTGGTCATCTCAAACGATCATTTTCGACCATCGTGATTACTCAGCAAGTATCCGGCGTGCAGGATGGGCTGCCCTGGTATTAGACCCAATAATTAACGGATACCACTTTACACGAGTCCTAATGGACGGTGGAAGCAGTTTGAACCTGATATACCAGGATACAATCCGCGAAATGGGGATAGACCCAACAAAAATCCGCCACAGCGACACTACCTTTAAAGGAGTAACGCCAGGCCCAGGGCTCACTGCACGGGCTCCCTGCTACTAAAAGTTATATTCGGCTTCCCTGATAACTTCCGTAGCGAACATTTAACCGTCCACATTGCTCCGTTCCAAAGTGGTTATCAAGCACTACTTGGACGCGAAGCTTTTGCTAGCTTTAATGCAATACCGCATTACGCTTCCCTCACGCTCAAGATGCCCGGTCCGCGTGGCATCATTATAGTGAACGGAAATATTAAGCGATCTTTGCGCGCCGAAAATAATGCGATTGCCTTAGCAGCCGCACACTAAAAACGGCCTCACCAACTAAAGCATTCAATATGTCGTCAAGACCACGGACACGGTTAGACGAGTCCGGTGCAGCTATATGTAATTCATACCAGATTGAGGGCCACACCCCTATTACAAATACAAGGGGCTCAACGTGCGTAGACAAGTGGAAATTTTTTACACATTTTTTATACATGGTTTCTTTGAAAACACCTTTTTGCACAACAACTTTTTCACCTAAGTTCCTCTCTTTTATAGATGACCATCGTGCTACACCCGTCCAGGATACGGCACAACGGAGACACAGGCGCAGACGTGCAGCAGGGACCCGCTCCAAGGATTCTTTTTAGATTAAGACCCTGCGTAAACCTTTTTTACTGTCTTTTGTTGATACACATCCCTCGAATTCTCAGCACAATTGAGAAGGACGCTGACGTCTTGGCATGTGGCCACGTCAGAATAATGCACGTACCTGGACACAAGGGGCTTCTTACAAAGGGCACAATTTAGGCCCGATTTATACCATAAAGACCGAATACCTTAGGGAGTGTTCGGCGTCGCGAGTTTGGCCCTATATGCATCAGCTCCGAATCATTGTCTTTGGTCAAATGTTGGGTTTACCCGGCTCCTGTGTTTTGGTGCCTTACATTCCGCTTTATCGGCTAAGGCAGCACCAGGAAAACTACTGTGATTGTGCCCTGGTTCATCCGGACGAGCACCTCGGTAGAGAAAGCCGAAAACTGACTGTCATGGTATAGCGTCAGACTGGTCAACCACTCGATGACCTATCGGAATGTTAGAATTCCTCCGCCTTAACGAAGGGCCGTTTTCCGGCCAGGCCTGTACGCACCCCAAGATCGGGAGAGTGCGGAGCCACCGGGGGCTATCTAGTAGCCCCACTGTCAAACTCCTATGGCTAAGTGAACATGTTAAAGCATTATAGTCCGGTTGCCTCGTTCGTTGCGCTATCACCTCCTTAATAGGACCAAGACGTTGGGTTAAGTGTGAACACGCGTCTTTTGTGAACACCTCCACATTATATGCGTGGGGGCTGAAGCCGCCGACTTGAATCTTTCAGGTTATATACATATATACATAAACGGCCGCACAGGAGGCATCATATTACTTACAGGCAAAAGTGTAAATACAGCCTTAATACATTTCATAAAAACATTGTGTTTACAATGGGAATACATGTCACTCAAACATAATATTCTTCGAGCACTGGGCCTCTATCAAACGAGCACCCTCAAGAACTTCTTCAAAATAGTGCTCGGCAGCCACTCGGCCTATGGCCGAACCCTGCGCCGCAACAGTGGTAGCATCCATCTCTGCCCAGTATGCTTTGACACGGGCAAGGGCCATCCGCGAGCCTTCTATGCACGCCGACCTCTTCATCACATTGATGCGCGACACCGCACCAAGGAACTGCTGCACTAAGCTGAAATAGATGTTCGGCTTCGGCTTCTCCGGCCACAGATGATCTAGGACGGAACTCATGGCAAGTCCGGACAATCTATTAAGTTCGACCCATTCGGCTAGCTGATCAGTCAAGGGAAGCGGACGCTCTGGAATGTTAAATTGCGACCAGAACAGCTTGTCCACTTCATGATCTGTCTGATCTCGGAAGTATTCGGCCGGATCGACAGCGCTCGCTGCCAAATCCATATATGCGTCTGCCGAACTCCACAGCCGATCCAGAGGGGCATACCGCGGATCTCCGAACATCCTCTGCAGCAGAAAGGGCTTCCTAGCCGCAATATCCCCGGCTTCACGCAACTCCTCCTTCTTCGCCCTCATAGCACAGCGGGTGTCTTTGGTCGCCACCGTGGCCTTTTCAAGGTCCGCTGCCTTCACTCGGTTCTCTTCTTCAAGGAACTGGCAATGGTCGGCAGTGTCTTTTAACTTTACGACCATCTTGGCCATCTTCTCTTTGCTTTCGCAATGCGCGGCCTTCTCGGCTCTTAACTCTTCGGCCGCCTTCAAAGCAGCTGCATTACTAATTTTTGCTTGTTCCTTGGCTCGGGCAAGTTCCGCCCGAAGGGTCTCCACGGTGGCAGCTCCGTCTGCAGTCACAACATATTAAAGATACTAGCATCATGCTTCTCTTACTATGTGACATTCACCAGAAAACATTACTTACCCTGTGACTCGTCAAGCCGCTTGTTAACAAGCTCGATGTCGGCATATGCCGCATCTAGTTGCCGCTTTAGTTCGGCAAACTCATTAGTCCGGCTAGCCACCGGAGCTTCCACAACCTGCACATAAAGGCAGTTTGGTTATTACCTGGGACTATGATCCTCTGTTCGCCACCATTCTCGACGACAACCAAAGTCTTAGGGGCTACTATCTACACAGGGCACACCTAAACATGTGCGGTACTATCAAAAAATATATCATTTCACGTAGCTCAAAGCCCGCCAGTAGACTCATAAAGGCTTCATGCAACCCGCTTTCGGTGCATGAAATTCTTTGTGTCACAGTACCCATCAACGTACGGTGTTCTTCTGAGATGGACGCTCGCTCCAACAACTCCCTCAGTACGTCCGACCGCATACCAGACGGTGCCGGACTCTTTTGTTTGCTCTCTTCAAGAGCTGGACGCTGGGGACTTCGGGTGACTATAGTATTATCTTCTGGCCTCACCGGATCCAGAGAGGCCCTCCGTGACGACAGTTCAAGGTCGCCCACTTCTTGAGCGGGGGAGTCCGGGGGAGGCGTTTCGCTCTCCATCGTCTCTGGAAGAAGATCCCCCGAGGACGAGCTCTGCTGAGAGGGACTAAGGTCCAAACTGCAAGATAAAGGCTTCGGTTATTTTCCTCAGAGGTAAGGTAGTATATATTCACTATTAAAGTACTTTTTGATTACTTACAGCTCATTGGAGGGCTGATCCCCGCGCGGACTTTGTGTGGCAAGAGCACCCTCCAAGGCAGGACCCTCTGGTGGAGATTTCCTCTCCCATTTGGAAACATTAGTTTCCGGATCTTCAGAGGCAGTCCTCTTCCTTCCCCGAAGCGAGGGAAGGTCAGATTCTTCCCCTTGGTTATCCTCCTTCATGGAGGCGCTCATTCCCTCGGTTGGAATTGGTAGCGATGGGGGCCCGCTTTCGCCCATATTATTCCCCATGTATCTTCCTTCGAGGGCTCCGGGCAAGGTGCAAGCTCGAGCATCTTTTCCAGCACCGGATTTTCCAAACCCTCAGGGAGGGGGCCGAACACCGAATCATCTTCGCCTTTGTTAGCCAGTCCTGGTCAAAGAGCGATTTCTTAGAGATGATGTCATGATGAATAAAAGACGGTGTGTTCGGATAGAGGATTAATTACTTGTTCGGCGGCGCGGTTACTGCTCAGGCCCACGTCCTCGGTAGTATCTGGACACTCTATTTGAGGTCCGAAGAATGACTTGTACATTTCGTCGTGCGTCAGGCCGGGGAAACTTTGAATAGCACCCGGTCCTTCTGGGTTGAACTCCCATAAGCGAAGGGGCCGGCGTTTGTAGGGCTGGACTCGACGAACCAGCATAACTTGCACTACCACAACCAAATTAAAATCTCCCTTGAAGAGATCTTGAATGCGGCTTTGTAGTATAGGCATGTCCTTGGCTGGACCCCAGCTCTGTCCTCTGCTAATCCATGACATCAGTTGTGGTGGGGGGGCCGAGCGAAAAGCGGGGGCAACCGCCCACTTGGCATTTTTGGGAGCCGTGATGTAAAACCACTCCCATTGCCATAATCCGGACACCTCCGGAAAGGAACCTTTCGGCCACTGAGCTCCTGCCATCTTGCTTATTGACGCGCCTCCGCACGCTGCATGTTGCCCCTCGATCATCTTTGGCTTCACTTCAAAGGTCTTGAGCCATAGGCCGAAGTGAGGGATAATGCGGAGGAAGGCCTCACACATGACAATAAATGTCGAGATGTGGAGAAAGGAGTCCGGAGCTAGATCGTGGAAATCTAGCCCGTAATAGAACATCAAACCCCTGACGAAGGGATCCAGAGTGAGGCCTAGGCCCCGGAGGAAGTGGGAGACGAACACGGCGTTCTCGTTGGGTTTGGGAGTGGGGACGACCTGCCCTCAAGTAGGCAGCTGATGCGAAACCTCGGCGGTCAGGTATTTGGCCTCCCTCAACTTCTTGATATCCTCTTCCGTGACGGAGGAGGGCATCCATCAGCCTTGAAGGCTGGATCCGGACATGATTGAAGATCCGGAGCACCTGACCTGGGCTTTGGGTGTTAGAACTCGAGGCGGGGGAGGGGTTCGATTGAGCACGAGAGGGAAAAAGCGAAAACCTTGTCCCTTTATAAAGAGGGTGAATATCAAGCATCCTCACCGTGGCCGTTTCGACTTGCCTATAATCTAGGAGTCCTAGACACGGTTGGGTTATCCACGACCGTATTAATGAGAATCCCATAATTGGGGGAACACGGTCTCTGCTTTGACAAGACGTGTCAAGAAACCGCCTCGCGTTATGTGTGGAGCTGGTTGAAGAAAAACGGTTCGAATAAGCACCGGGCCATGGCATAATGTCACGTTGCCAAAACGTGTCAGCAGATTAGATTTGTGTAAATATTATTCTCTCTACGACAGTATGTGGAACTTATTTTGCAGAGCCGGACACTATCCTTGTGTTCAAAATCTTCTATGAAGTATTCGGAGGAGGAACCCGCCTTGCAATGCCGTAGACAATCTGCGCGCCGGACTCGTCGTCATTGAAGACTGGTTCATGGGCTACTAAGGGAGTCCTGGATTAGGCGTTGTCCGGATTGCTGGACTATAACCTTTGGCCAGACTCTCGGACTATGTCGTGTAATTGTCACGGCAGATGTCCTTAGTGTGAGGACTTAGTCGCGAGGCCAACGCATCTATGTGGTAGCTTGAGAGGGGTTGAGTGGAATCGAGAGACGCAACACAAGACAAGGGTTTAGATAGCTTCGGGCCCCGGGAAACATCATCCGGTAACAACCCAACATGCTGTTTGAGGCTAGATCTCATTATCATCACCAAGGAGTCGCCATAAACCGGCTCTCCTCTAGTTGAGTCTAGCCCTAGAGATTGTTTCTTTCTCCTCCCCCTTTGAGGAGCCCTGCCCCTCCTTATATATGTTGAAGGGGCGGGTTACATGTGGAGTCCAACTCGGACTTTAACTTAAACTATTTTGACTTCCCTTCCTAGGCTTCTTAACGTCTGCTGGTTTAACATTGGTCTGCCGGTTTAACATTGTTCTGCCGGTTTAACATTGTTTGCCGGTTTTAACATTGTCTGCCGGTTTAACACCAGCCGGTTTACCGCCTGTCTTAGCCATCTATCTTGACTCTGTCTTAACTCTCTGCCGGTTTACCAAGTCCCAGCCGGTTTAACATTCCAGCCGGGTCATACCGCGTGTTATATCCCCGACATTAGCCCCCAGTTTAATTTGGATTTATCCATGTTAAACTGATCCTGAGCATCTTTAAATCCTTGTCGTTTCCTTCTAGAAAATCCGAGTCAATAGACTAGCTTCATAATCAATTTGCTGACATTGGTTTGTCATAGATAAATATTGTGAAGAATAACTCCTTTGACTTCGGCTCCCAATGCTTAACAAAAATATTGGCCTTTGAAATACTCATTTGATCTTCAGCCGGTTTAAGAATGTAGAACTTGCCAGTTTGAGAATGTAGAACTGTGCCAGTTTAAGACTTGAACTTGCCGGTTTATCATTACCAGTTTACAAATATTGATGGCACCAGGTCATAATTGTAGTTAACATCAACCTTGAAAAATATACCTCTTATATGCTTATCACTTGTAGCCCCCAAGTCTTAAGAAGGTAGCATAGCAACAACTTAAGACTTGCTTCAATATGAATGTCACAAGCTTGAGGAAATCCAGGTTGTTCATTTCAATCACCAGTCAGAACTGAGTATTCCACATATGTAGCCCCCAAGTGCCGGGTTGCCATGCTTGCAGCAACCTGGGACTTGAAATTGCCTTATTCTTATAAAAACTTCAACCAGTGTAGCCCCCAAGGGCCAGGTCATTATGCAATAATGAGCAGGGACGTTGTAAATATAATCTTGTAAACTTTGATCATCAACGTGTAGCCCCCAAGGGTTGGCTCAGTAAGATAATATTGAGCTGGGACTTTGATATATTCTTCAATGAAAATAACATCATATGATGTAACCCCCATCATGGGACTTGAATTCACGTCCACAAGGTTAAGAGCCTTGTGCTTTACCAACTGAGCAGTGGACCCTTCAATGTAATGGATAAAAAGCTTTGTACCTTAAATTGTTGACAGAGGCAATTGGTAGCCCCCAAGGGCCGGCTCATTACGATGTGATGAGTCGAGTCTTCAATAAGGTGAGCAAACACTGACTTTGCATTAGCCCCCAAGTGTCATGGTGCATGCTTGCAGCGACATGAGACTATTGGGGATCGTAGCAGAAATTCAAATTTTCTACGCATCACCAAGATCAATCTATGGAGTAATCTAGCAACGAGGGGAAGGAGAGTGCATCTACATACCCTTGTAGATCGCTAAGCGGAAGCGTTCAAGTGAACGGGGTTGATGGAGTCGTACTCGTCGTGATCCAAATCATCGATGATCCTAGTGCCGAACGGACGGCACCTCCGTGTTCAACACACGTACAGCCCGGTGACGTCGCCTACGCCTTGATCCAGCAAGGGGAGAAGGAGAGGTTGGGGAAGACTCCATCCAACAGCAACACGACGGCGTGGTGGTGGTGTAGGAGCGTGGTACTCTAGCAGGACTTCGCCAAGCACCGCAAGAGACGAGGAGGGAGAGGGGTAGGGCTGCGCCAAGAAGGAGATGTTCTCGTGTTTCTGGCAGCCCAAAACCCCCACTATATATAGGGGAAAGGGAGGGGCTGCGCCCCCACCTAGGTTTCCACCCCTAGGGGTGGCAGCCAGCCCTAGATCCCATCTAGGGGGCGGCCAAGGGGGGAGAGAGGGGGGGCGCACCACTAGGTGGGCCTTAGGCCCATCTGAGCCTAGGGTTTCCCCCTTTTCCCTTCTCTCTTCGCCTTGGGCCTTGGTGGGGGGCACACTAGCCCACCTGGGGCTGGTCCCCTCCCACACTTAGCCCATGCAGCCCTCCAGGGCTGGTGGCCCCACTTGGTGGACCACCGGGACCCTCCCGATGGTCCCGGTACATTACCGATAAAACCCGAAACTTTTCCGGCGACCAAAACAGGACTTCCCATATAAAAATCTTTACCTCCGGACCATTCCGGAACTCCTCGTGACGTCCGGGATCTCATCCGGGACTCCGAACAACATTAGGTAACCACGTATATCTATTCCCTATAACCCTAGCGTCATCGAACCTTAAGTGTGTAGACCCTACGGGTTCGGGAACCATGCAGACATGACCGAGACAACTCTCCGGTCAATAACCAAAAGCGGGATCTGGATACCCATGTTGGCTCCCACATGTTCCACGATGATCTCATCGGATGAACCACGATGTCAAGGATTCAATCAATCCCGTATACAATTCCCTTTGTCTAGCGGTACGATACTTGCCCGAGATTCGATCGTCGGTATCCCGATACCTTGTTCAATCTCGTTACCGGCAAGTCTCTTTACTCGTTCCATAACACATCATCCCGTGATCAACTCCTTGGTCACATTGTGCACATTATGATGATGTCCTACCGAGTGGGCCCAGAGATACCTCTCCGTTACACGGAGTGACAAATCCCAGTCTCGATTCGTTCCAACCCAACTGACATTTTCGGAGATACCTGTAGTGTACCTTTATAGCCACCCAGTTATGTTGTGACGTTTGGCACACCTAAAGAACTCCTACGGTATCCGGGAGTTGCACAATCTCATGGTCTAAGGAAATGACACTTGACATTAGAAAAGCTTTAGCATACGAACTACACGATCTTTGTGCTAGGCTTAGGATTGGGTCTTGTCCATCACATCATTCTCCTAATGATGTGATCCCGTTATCAACGACATCCAATGTCCATGGTCAGGAAACCGTAACCATCTATTGATCAACGATCTAGTCAACTAGAGGCTTACTAGGGACATGTTGTTGTCTATGTATCCACACATGTATCTGAGTTTCCTATCAATACAATTCTAGCATGGATAATAAACGATTATCATGAACAAGGAAATATAATAATAACCAATTTATTATTGCCTCTAGGGCATATTTCCAACAGTCTCCCACTTGCACTAGAGTCAATAATCTAGTTCACATCGCCATGTGATTCACACTCACAGGTCACATCGCCATGTGACCAACATCCAAGAGTCTACTAGACTCAATGATCTAGTGCACATCACTATGTGATAAACACTCAAAGAGTTCTGGGTTTGATCATGTTATGCTTGTGAGAGAGGTTGTAGTCAACGGGTCTTGCCATATTCAGATCCCTATGTATTTCGCAAAACTTTATATCATAGATGCTGCTACCACGTTCCACTTGGAGCTATTCCAAATTGTTGCTCCATTATACGTATTCGGTATCTCTACTCAGAGCTATCCGGATAGGTGTTAAGCTTGCATCGACGTAACTCTTTACGTCAAACTCTTTATCACCTCCATAACCGAGAAACATTTCCTTATTCCTCTAAGGATAATTTTGACTGCTATGTGGTGATCTACTCCTAGATCACCTTTGTACCCTCTTGCCAGACATGTGGCAAGGCACACATCAGGTGTGGTACTCAGCATGGCGTACCGTATAGAGCCTATGACAAGATCATAGGGGACGACCTTCGTCCTTCCTCTTTCTTCTGCCGTGGTCAATCTTTGAGTCTTACTCAACTTCACACCTTACAACTCAGGTAAGAACCCCTTCCTTGACTAATCTATTTTGAACTCCTTCAAAAACATGTCAAGGTGTGCGTTCTTTGAAAGTATCATCAGGCGTCTTGATCTATCTCTATAGATCTTGATGCCCAATATGTAAGCAGCTTTATCCAGGTCTTCCTTTGAAAATCACTCTTCAAACAAACCATTTATGCTTTCCAGAAATTCTACATTATTTCAGATCAACAATATGTCATCCACATATACTTATCAGAAATGTTGTAGTGCTCCCACTCACTTTCTTGTAAATACAAGTTTCTAACAAACATTGTATAAACCTAAAAGCTTTGATTACTCCATCAAAGCATATATTCCGACTCCGAGATGCTTGCTCTAGTCCATTGAAGGATTGCTGGAGCCAGCATACCTTTTAGCATCCTTAGGATCGTCAAAAACTTTTATTGTATCACATACAACTTTTCTTACGAAAACTTGGTAAGAAAACTTGTTTTGACATCCATCTGTAAGATTTCATAATCAAAAAATACAGCTAATGCTAACATGATTCCGACGGACTTAAGCATCGCTACGGGTGAGAAATTCTCATCGTAGTCAACTCCTTGAACTTGTGAAAAGACTCTTTCCCACAAGTCGAGCTTCATAGACGGTAACATTATCGCCCACGTCCATCTTCTTCTTAAAGATCCATTTATCTCAATGGCTTGCCGATCATCGGGCAAGTCCACCAAAGTCCATACATGGATCTTATCTTGGATTTCATGGCTTCTAACCATTTGTCGGAATATGGGCCCACCATCACTTCTCCATAGCTCGTAGGTTCATTGTTGTCTTACAACATGATATCTAAGACAGGATTACCGTACCACTCAGGAGTAGTACATATCCTTGTCGACCTACGATGTTCGATAGCAACTTGATTTGAAGCTTCATGATCACTATCAATAACTTCCTATTCAACAGACGTAGGCGCCACAGAAAACATCTTTCTGTGTTGCATCACTCTTTGGTTGAAGTAAAGGTTTGACAACCTCATCAAGTTCTATCTTCCTCCCACTCAATTCTTTCGAGAGAAACTCCTTCTCGAGAAAGGACCCGTTCTTAGCGACAAACAATTTGCCCTCGGATCTGAGACAAAAGGTATACCCAACTGTCACCTTTGGGTATCCTATGAAGATGTATTTGTCCGCTTTTGGGTTCGATCTTCTCCTGCTAAAGCCTTAAGCATCGCAGCCCCAAACATTAAGAAACGACAACTTTGGTTTCTTGCCAAACCAATGTTCATACGACGTCGTCTCAACGTACTTAGATGGTGTCCTATCTAAAGTGAATGCAGCTGTCTCTAACGCATAACCTCAAAATGAAAATGGTAGATTGGTAAGAGACATCATAGATCGCACCATATCTCATAAGGTTTGATTACGACGTCCGGACACACCATTACCTTGTGGTGTTCAGGTGGCTTCAACTGCGAAACAATTCCACAATGTCTTAAGTGATTGCCAAACTCATAACTCAGAAAATCCCCTTTTGATCAGATCGTAGGAACATGATCTTCTTTGTTATGATGATTCTTAACTTCACTCTGAAATCGCTTGAACTCTTCAAACGTTTCAGACTTTGTGCTTCATTAAGTAGATATACCTATATCTACTCAAATCGTCAGTGAAGATGAGAAAATAGTGATATCCACTGCACGCTTCAATTCTCATTGGATCACACGCATTAGCATGCATGATCTCCAACAAGTCACTTGCCCGTTTCATTGTACCTGAAAACGGGGTCTTAGTCATCCTGCCCATGAGGCATGGCTCGCATGTGTCAAGCGATTCGAAATCAAGTGACTCCAAACATCCATGGAGTTTATTCATGCATCTTACGCCAATATGACTTAAGCGGCAGTGCCACAAGAAAGTGGTACTATCATTATTAACTCTACATCTTTTGGCGTGAACATGTGTATTACCACGACCGAGATTCAATGAACCATTCACATAGGGTGCATGACCATGAAAGGTATCATTCATGTAAACAGAATAACCATTATTCTCTAACTTAAATGAATGACCGTATTGCAATGAACATGATCTAATCATATTCATGCTCAACGTAGACACCTGATAACATTTATCTAGGTTCAATACTAATCCCGAAGGCAGATGGAGCATGCGATGGTGATCTCATCAACTTTGGAAATACTTCCAACACACATCGTCACCTCGCCCTTAGCCAGTCTCCGTTTAGTCTGTAGCTTTTGCTTCAAGTCACCAGTAATAGCAACTGAACCGGTATCCAATACCCAAGTGCTACCAGGAGTACTAGCGAGGTACACATTAATAACACGTATATACTTTGTTGAAGTTGCTAGCCTTCTTATCTACCATGCATTTGGGGTAATTCCGCTACCAGTGACCGTCCCCTTTACAATAGAAGCACTTAGTCTCGGGTTTGGGTTCAACCTTGGGTTCCTTTACTGGAGCGGAAACTAGTTTGCCATCCATGAAGTTTCCCTTCTAGCCCTTGCCCTTCTTGAAACCAGTGGTCTTATTAAACCATCAACACTTGATGCTCCTTCTTGATTTCTACCTTTTGCGGTCTTAAGCACCGCGAACAGCTCCGGGATCAACTCCATCCCTTGCATGTCATAGTTCATCACGAAGATCTATTAGCTTAGTGATAGTGTCTAGAGAACTCTATCAATCACTATATTATCTGGAAGTTTAACTCCCACTTGATTTAAGTGATTGTAGCACGCAGACATTCTGAGCACATGCTCACTAGCTGAGCTATTCTCCTCCATCTTGTTGGCAAAAGAACTTGTCAGAGGTCTCACACCTCTCAACATGGGAATGAGCCTGAAATCCCAATTTCAGCTCTTGGAACATCTCATATGTTCTTATGGCATTCAAAACGTCATTGGAATCCCAATTCTAAGCCGTAAAGTATGGTGCACTAAACTATCAAGTAGTCATCAAGATGTGGCTATCACGTGTGTTCACAACATCCACAAACGACGTTGTAGGGGTTTGCACATCGAGCGGAGCATCAAAGACGTAAGCCTTCTGTGTAGCAGTGAGGACACTCCTCGGACTACGGACCTAGTCCGCATCAGTGCTTACAATATCTTTCAACTTGGTCTTTCTCTAGGAACGTATTGAAACAGGGGGCTACAACGTGAGCTATTTATCTACAACATATTTGCAAAGACAATTTAGACTATATTCATGATAATTGAGTTCATCTAATGAACTCCCACTCAGATAGACATCCCTCTAGTCATCTAAGTGAAACATGATTCGAGTCAACTAGGCCGTGTCCGATCATCACGTGAGACGGACTAGTCAACATCGGTGAACATCTTCATGTTGATCGTATCTTCTATACGACTCATGCTCGACCTTTCGGTCTTCCGTGTTCCGAGGCCATGTCTGTACATGCTAGGCTCGTCAAGTCAACCTAAGTGTTTTTGCTGTGTAAATCTGGCTTACACCCGTTGTATTTGAACGTTAGAATATATCACACCCGATCATCACGTGGTGCTTCGAAACAACGAACCTTCACAACGTCGCACAGTTAGGGGGAACACTTTCTTGAAATTATTGCGAGGGATCATCTTATTTAAGCTACCGTCGTTCTAAGCAAATAAGATGTAAAACATGATAAACATCGCATGCAATCAAATAGTGACATGATATGGCCAATATCATTTTGCTCCTTTTGATCTCCATCTTCGGGGCTCCATGATCATCGTTGTCACCGGCATGACACCATGATCTCCATCATCGTGTCTTCTTGAAGTTGTCTCGTCATTACTTCTACTACTATGGCTAACGCTTTAGCAATAAAGTAAAGTAATTACATGACGTTTAAGTTGACACGCAGGTCATAAATAAATTAAGACAACTCCTATGGCTCCTGCCGGTTGTCATACTCATCGACATGCAAGTCGTGATTCCTATTACAAGAACATGATCAATCTCATACATCACATATATCATTCATCACATCCTTTTGGCCATATCACATCACAAGGCATAAGCTGCAAAAACAAGTTAGACGTCCTCTAATTGTTGTTGCAAGTTTTTTACGTGGCTGCTATAGGTTTCTAGCAAGAACGTTTCTTACCTACGCCAAAACCACAACGTGATTTGCCAATTTCTATTTACCCTTCATAAGGACCCTTTTCAGCAAATCCGATCCGACTAAAGTGGGAGAGACAGACACCCGCTAGCCACCTTATGCAACTAGTGCATGTCAGTTGGTGGAACCAGTCTCACGTAAGAGTACGTGTAAGGTCGGTCCGGGCCGCTTCATCCCACGATGCCGCCGAATCAAGATAAGACTAGTAACGGCAAGCAAATTGACAAAATCGACGCCCACAACAACTTGTGTTCTACTCGTGCATAGAAACTACGCATAGACCTAGCTCATGATGCCACTATTGGGGATCGTAGCAGAAATTCAAATTTTCTACGCATCACCAAGATCAATCTATGGAGTAATCTAGCAACGAGGGGAAGGAGAGTGCATCTACATACCCTTGTAGATCACTAAGCGGAAGCGTTCAAGTGAACGGGGTTGATGGAGTCGTACTCGTCGTGATCCAAATCACCGATGATCCTAGTGCCGAATGGACGGCACTTCCGTGTTCAACACACGTAGAGCCCGGTGACGTCTCCTACACCTTGATCCAGCAAGGGGAGAAGGAGAGGTTGGGGAAGACTCCATCTAGCAGCAGCACAATGGCGTGGTGGTGGTGGAGGAGCGTGGTACTCCAGCAGGGCTTCGCCAAGCACCGCAAGAGACGAGGAGGGAGAGGGGTAGGGCTGCGCCAAGAAGGAGATGTTCTCGTGTTTCTGGCAGCCCAAAACCCCCACTATATATAGGGGAAAGGGAGGGGCTGCGACCCCACCTAGGTTTCCACCCCTAGGGGTGGCGGCCAGCCCTAGATCCCATCTAGGGGGCGGCCAAGGGGGGAGAGAGGGGGGGCGCACCACTAGGTGGGCCTTAGGCCCATCTGAGCCTAGGGTTTCCCCCTTTTCCCTTCTCTCTTCGCCTTGGGCCCTGGTGGGGGGTGCACCAGCCCACCTGGGGCTGGTCCCCTCCCACACTTGGCCCATGCAGCCCTCCGGGGCTGGTGGCCCCACTTGGTGGACCACCGGGACCCTCCCGGTGGTCCCGGTACATTACCGATAAAACCCGAAACTTTTCCGGCGACCAAAACAGGACTTCCCATATATAAATCTTTACCTCCGGACCATTCCGGAACTCCTAGTGACGTCCGGGATCTCATCCAGGACTCCGAACAACATTCGGTAACCATGTATATCTATTCCCTATAACCCTAGCGTCATCGAACCTTAAGTGTGTAGACCCTACGGGTTCGGGAACCATGCAGACATGACCGAGACAACTCTCCGGTCAATAACCAACAGCGGGATCTGGATACCCATGTTGGCTTCCACATGTTCCACGATGATCTCATCGGATGAACCACGATGTCAAGGATTCAATCAATCCCGTATACAATTGCCTTTGTCTAGCGGTACGATACTTGCCCGAGATTCGATCGTCGGTATCCCGATACCTTTTTCAATCTCGTTACCGGCAAGTCTCTTTACTTGTTCCGTAACACATCATCCCGTGATCAACTCCTTGGTCACATTGTGCACATTATGATGATGTCCTACCGAGTGGGCCCAGAGATACCTCTCCGTTACACGGAGTGACAAATCCCAGTCTCCATTCGTGCCAACCCAACAGACACTTTCGGAGATACCTGTAGTGTACCTTTATAGCCACCTAGTTACGTTGTGACGTTTGGCACACCCAAAGCACTCCTACGGTATCCGGGAGTTGCACAATCTCATGGTCTAAGGAAATGACACTTGACATTAGAAAAGCTTTAGCATACGAACTACACGATCTTTGTGCTAGGCTTAGGATTGGGTCTTGTCCATCACATCATTCTCCTAATGATGTGATCCCGTTATCAACGACATCCAATGTCCATGGTCAGGAAACCGTAACCATCTATTGATCAACGAGCTAGTCAACTAGAGGCTTACTAGGGACATGTTGTTGTCTATGTATCCACACATGTATCTGAGTTTCCTATCAATACAATTCTAGCATGGATAATAAATGATTATCATGAACAAGGAAATATAATAATAACCAATTTATTATTGCCTCTGGGGCATATTTCCAACAGAGACTTGTGTATTTGATGTAATCTCAACTGAAATAATGTAACCCTCAAGTGCCGGGTCATAAGCCTGCAGCGACTTGGGACTATTCCTTTATAGAATAAATCATACCTATTGATAAAATAGTATCCAGTGCGCTGAAGCGACTTTGAAAACCTCAATCATAACATTGGTTATTGATAACCATAAAATCCAGCCATGTTGGCTATTTGAATATTTGAATAATATAATCCAATGATTTATGAGCGCATGATTCCAATGGCGCAATCCAAATATATACAGGCGACTTATAGTCGAAAGCCAGGCAGGGTCAATAAACACCGGATTATAAGTGATTATGCACTGACAACTTGTAGTTGAAAGTCGAGCCGGGTTAACAAACACCGGGTTATTTTGATGACTGATAGTCATGCCGAGTCAATAGACACCGGTTCAACATAAAATTTATCAAAAGAGAAAAAATCTTGACAAAGGCAAATAAAACCGTGTAGTCGAGGCTTTTCAAGGGCTGCCAGGCCCAAATTCAAGGCTTTTCATGGGCTGCCAGGCTGCTGAGTTAAACCATTTGACAAAGCCTTTTAAGATGGCCCTCCAACTAACCAATCGTCGTTTTAACTTTGACAAGTTCAGGGTCTCAATGAGAGTAACTGTCAAAAGTTCAGCGGGTCATGCCAGGATTACCTGGATAGAAGTGGCTTACTTGATGAAGGCAGGTTAACCCGGGGTTTTAGGTGAATACACCAGGCTTCCAAGCCGTGGGTCGATACCCGGTTACAAGGGTCCTTTCAAACTCTTTGGTATTTTATGCAAAGAGCCCCCAAGTAACTTTGTGAGCTGTGCTCAATGGGTGCCCATGTTTGAGTTTGTGCTTTTTCCAACACTCTCTTTGGCCCCAAAGTGAATTCATGTTGGCCTTACGTCGATCAAGAGGTGTAACTATGGTTCAGATATGACCAAGCCCCCTAGTGATATCCCTTTTGTGGTTTCAAACCGATCAAGAGGTGTAGCTATGGTTCAGATATGACCAAGCCCCCTAGTGATTTTTTCTGGTGGCCTTGCGTCGATCAAGAGGTGTAGCTATAGTTCGAATACGACCAAGTCCCCAAGTGATCAATAATATGATAAGCCAATAAGGCATGATACCCATGTTTGAACCGCGCATCATGGCAGCAGGTCCTCTTTGGCAACTTTTAATTTTTTGCAAGAGATAAATTCTTCTTGAACCGGGATTTTGAACCGGATATTGAGAGCTTCAAAGCTTTGCGGGAGATAGCTTTCCCTTAAGCCAGAGTATAAACCGGAATCCTTCTTTTTAAGCCGTAAATTTTTCTGACGGCCTTTAAATTTGCACCAATATGGTGGTTTAGGGTCCTGCATTAGGTAACTTTGCAAGCCGGAGTAATTGCTCTTTTTTAAAGAAAACAATATATAATATAAAAATATACTGGATGGATTTCACCTGATATGTTAGGCCAGAAAATATCCACCACGGAGTTGATCATCACCACGGTGAAGCTTGAAATCAATCATGGCTGATACGGCTGCAGTGTTATAAGCCAGCGCGGGCAAGAGAGTCGGCCGTAGCACTGTTGATATAATCCGGACTGCGGGGGCGGCCGTTTGTGTTCCGGTTCATCAGCGTAAGATGCGCAGATTCCGGTGTAGAAAAACTAGCGTGCGATTGTAAGCCGGCACGGACGGGCGAGTCGGCCGTATGTTGATGTAGCGGAAGTCGACAACTTGCGCATGTATCCATCCAGCAACATGGCACGAACGTGCTAGTGCACAAAATAATATTGACGCACGCCCCTTTGCAACACCTTTGTAATGAATAACGGCCCTGCGAAAAAATACCATAGACCAGAGTAATTGTTCTCAAACAAAATATGTGCTGATAAATTTTTTAGGAAGAATAGCACCTTATGTTTTGTTGGGCGAGCACCGATGCTGGTAAGGCATAATGCCTTGCCCATCAGGACTCCTACCCCATTATTGTTGGCAGACCAGTCTTTGAGTCAACATGCATGCATGCACTGCTCCATTATCCCCCAATTTTCTTTTGCTTTGTACCAGAGAGACAAAATCACACCAGCAGGGGTTGCTTTGGCAAAACGGATGCGAGTCATGGCGGCAACGGCGACTCAGCAACGTGGGTCAAGGCCGATGCAGGCCGGTTCGGGTGCAGCGGCCGGCACGGGCTTGAGGCCGCAAGGCGATTTAGGGGTGCGTCGGTTACAAAGACTGCAGTGACAAGTCTCGAGCTAATGGCCTGAGACCGTACATCAGAGTTGAGCAGCGGAGATAATCCGGAGGTGAGCGCAAGGCCGGAGTGCGGGTACAAACCGGCGGGCGCTCGAAGTGTAAGCTGACTAGAGCAGGCGCGGGCGGATCAAGCGAGCCATGGTAGTGGAAACACCAAGGCGGTGCCGCGGCGGTTGCGGCGATTTGTGGCCTCAGCACTGGGTGTTAGAAGGCGGTTCTCCGGCGGACACCCTAGCGAAGCGGGCGTGCGCGCGAGCCAGCGGGTAGTGCTAAGACACGCGCCGGCCCAATGGTGATAGGGAGGCCAGCAGGCGGGGTCGCGGCGGTTCAGCCCCGCTACTGCTGAGGCGGGCGGAGACGGAGGTGATCCGGTGGAGGCGTGCTTGATAGCTATCCAGACGTTCTCTTGGTGGCGACTCATCAAGGCCCAGTTGTGCGGTTCAAGGCGCCTCGACTTCAATAGAAGGGGTCCGGTTCACAGATGGAGGTGGGCGTGCTAGCGGCGCGGAAAGCCACGGCGGCGGCGGACTGGTGACTTGAGGCCGCGGGGCGAGGGCTGAGCCTGCTTGTGGAGGCATGAAGTAAACGAAGCCACTCGTCGGCCCGGAGCCGTAGTGACGGATGACTGGCGGCGGAAGTAGCAGGCGCAGGCGTCGGAGGATGATGACTCCATGGAGAGGGAGCGAAGCCACGGTGATGACTTTAGGATGGAAGCGGAGACCGAGTCCCCGGTTTGCCGGCGCTGAGCACTCCGCGACTTTTGCCTTGTAGTTTTGGAAACTGGAGATTGATCGTGCAGCGAGACGATTTAATCAAGGCGGCCCATGAGCCAGCGGCGGCCATGGCCGGTTTAGCGCAAGCACACAGAGCAAGAGGTGAGGGCGGTGGCTCGATGACGAGTCTGAGCAGTGGCGGTTCAAGCTGAGGCCGCGCGGGGGTGACGGTAGTAATAGGGTAGCGATGGCGCGCGACAGCGGGTTGCCCATCTCCACGGACCAGTCGTAGTCGTGTCTGAGGCAGGCGGTGCGGCGGGTTTGAAGCGAAGGCGGCACGGGGAAGCGGCTCGGCGAATCAGCAGATAGAGCCCGTAGTGATTCTTGCGGAAACCCCTAGCGGGTCATGGTCCTGCTCAAAGAGGCTCCGGTTTGTAGGTGATTCCAGGCGGCGTGCCGGCGAGTCAAGGCCGTCAACGCAGAGGCGGGTTATGGCCTGGACGGCGGCGTCTTGAAGCGGGCAGATTTGATGGAGCGGATCCGCGATGATGGGGCGACTCAGCACGGTTTGGCTACGGAGGCATGGCGTGTTGGGTTGGCCTAGCCTGGCAACAGAGGAGGTGCAACTCGTAGGCAATGGAGGTTGAAGCGGACAGAGGCTTCACAGGGCTTGGCGGACGGCGGTTCAAGGCTGGGCTTGGTGCGGAGACCAGTGGCGGCGAGGGCAGCTCAACAGCAGAGGCCGAGTCCGTGGCCTAAAATTCGTTTCTGAGTCACAGATTGTTTCGCTGTTGACTGAACTTCAACCCCTTACTTTGACTTTTGATTTCAATTGATGTAATACATACACACGTCCCTCTAATAGGGCTCAGTTTCCTTCTTGATCCAAACCATAGAGAGGACAGGGTGGCTCAGCGTGGTCCAGCCACGGAGGCTCGGACTGCGGCCGTTGATTGCAGTGACAGAAATAGCTATTCGAGGCCGGGTCGACTCAGAAACGGTCGGCGTGACCGGTTTAGAGCCGGTGGTAGGCGACTTGGCGGCAACCGGCAGTGGCAGAGGCGAGACGAGGCGGCAGCGGTGAGTTGGATGTGCAAACCAGCGACAGCGGAGGCGCAGCGTTTCGACAAAGCGAGTCGCAAGAGGAGTCCAAGTCCGGAGACATCTGCTTCTGAATCATGGCCGATTCAATGAATCCACGTCCGTGTTCCCTTGTAGGTAGTAACCCCTTTTTTCAACTTTGACTTTTCTTCCATTCACATCTCGTAAGCAGATCAAACGTGATTCTCGCCATTGAGAAATAATAGACCAGCATATTCTTTTTACTTGATACATGTGCTTTGCTCGTACGTCCAGACATACTTGTCGATTGATTTGCAGCCTTCGGTCGTCATGCCAGGGAATAGCAGTGGAACAACATCTAACCCGGTTACTGTTGCGCATGTGCCGCAGCAGAAAAAATCCAGCCGCGCTCGGCGGCGATGGCGAATCAAAAACAACAGGCGGCTCAAGAGGTGTAGCATGGCGACTTGGCCGCGGGGACCGAGACGACCAGCAGAACCAGAGGCGGTGATAGTAACTCGACGACATAGGCCACAGGGCCGTCTAAGAGTTGATGCGTCTTCTTCAAAAATCCGTCTGTCTCGGCGCTTCGAGAAACAATTGCTGCCGGTCTTGGCGACTTCTAAATAAACAAACTAATCGCAAGATAGTGGCTGACAAAAACTATAACCCTAATCTTTTCTAATCTCAATTTTTTATATGTCGCCGCTTGACTTCTTTGATCTTTGACTGATGAATCCTTCCATGCTGGTTTGAGCCGGAAAATTGCGAACTTCTCGAACTCTAGAAAAGATCCCCTCAAGAACTCATCACCACCGTGCGCCAGTCCCACGATGGGCACCAACTGTCGTGGAATTGTCACGGCAGACGTCCTTAGTGTGAGGACTTAGTCGCGAGGCCAACACATCTATGTGGTAGCTTGAGAGGGGTTGAGTGGAATCGAGAGACGCAACACAAGACAAGGGTTTAGACAGCTTCGGTCCCGGGAAACATCATCCGATAACAACCCTACATACTGTTTGAGGCTAGATCTCATTATCATCACCAGGGAGTCGTCGTAAACCGGCTCTCCTCTAGTTGAGTCTAGCCCTAGAGATTGTTTCTTTCTCCTCCCCCTTTGAGGAGCCCTGCCCCTTCTTATATATGTTGAAGGGGCGGGTTACATGTGGAGTCCAACTCGGACTTTAACTTAAACTATTTTCACTTCCCTTCCTGGGCTTCTTAACGTCTGCCGGTTTAACATTGGTCTGCCGGTTTAACATTGTTCTGCTGGGTTAACATTGTCTGCCGGTTTAACATTGTCTGCCGGTTTAACACCAGCCGGTTTACCGTCTGTCATAGCCATCTGTCTTGACTCTGTCTTAACTCTCTGCCGGTTTACCATCCGCCGGTTTACCAAGTCCCAGCCGGTTTAACATTCCAGCCGGGTCATACTGCGGGGTATATCCCCGACAGACTATGAAGATACAAGATTGAAGACTTCGTCCCGTGTCCGGATGGGACTTTCCTTGGCGTGGAAGGCAAGCTTGGCAGTACGGATATGTAGATCTCCTCCCATTGTAACCGACTCTGTGTAACCCTAGCCCTCTCCGGTGTTTATATAAACCGGAGGGTTTTAGTCCATAGGACGAACAACAATCATACCATAGGCTAGCTTCTAGGATTTAGCCTCTCTGATCTCGTGGTAGATCTACTCTTGTACTACCCATATCATCAATATTAATCAAGCAGGACGTAGGGTTTTACCTCCATCAAGAGGGCCCGAACCTGGGTAAAACATTGTGCCCCTGCCTCCTGTTACCATCCGGCCTAAACGCACAGTTCGGGACCCCCTACCCGAGATCCGCGGGTTTTGACACCGACAGGCACCTTCACTTTTAGGCCTTAAGTGTATTCAACTTGCTGCCTCTATTAATAATGATCATGCTATGTCTGAAGAAGGCCTTTTTCTGTGGAAGATGCATTTTCAAGAGAAACCTGTGGAGAATAAGACTGTCTTCTCCACAAGCATTCCTGTAAGTTTGGTTCGACTTTATTGTCCACTTTCTAATGACACCTGATAAGTTTGATTGGATAGTAAACATGTTAAAATTTGTCATGTGGGCATTATTTACTGAGGTTGAAGGCAAGGATAAAGTGTCAGGACCCCGACTCAATGCCACATCGATCTAGCATGTAGCACCTCATATCACTTTGCGGCCTCACGCACGGTATCCCCACGGGTGTCGCCTTACCTTTGCCCGGGACCGTTTGCGCCTTTTGGCACACGGATATGACAGTGTCGCTAGCATCCATATGATAAGGAGCCCGGGCTGACAAGGCTAGTCGTAAACCCAAAGTGGCACTAACTTACAGGGACAGGCATCCATGACCCAGCATCGAACGTGTCGGTCATCAGCGAGTGAATCCAGGCTGTAGTACTAGGCTAACAGGACTCCGGTGAACCGGGCTGTAGCGGGCTAACAGGACTCCGGTATTCATCGCGTGACATTTCCCCGAAGGGACAGACACAGGAACGAAGAAGGACACATGCCGGCCAGCCTAAGTGTTCCGGAGCAGTAGCAAGCTACCAGGGCTCAGTGGAAGCACTAGGAGACATTTCCCGGTAAGAGAGACTACTAAGGATAAACAACTAGATAGTCAGATCCCACACATAGCAATACACATTACACGTACGCATAACATGCAAGTATGTGTTGTACAACATGGCATCACAGCATAACTCAACAACTCATATAGATAAGGCTCAGAAGAGCCATCATAGCATTTATTGCAAACAGGGGTCACAAGACCCATCATACAGAGCATACAAGCAACAAGTGGAAGCATTACATGTCTGGGTACAGACATCTACAAATGAAAAAGACTGAAGAGCCTGACTAACTACAACATCCGATCAAGATCGTAGCTGAGGTACTAGCTACTAGTCGAAGTCCATGAGAACACTAGTAAGACCGAAGTCTCCACTGCAAAAACATAAATAAAGCAACATGAGTACAAAGGTACTCAGCAAGACTTACATCAGATCCTATCATACATGCATTTGTATCAAGAGGGTAATGTGTGGTTTAGTTGCAGCAAGCCAGCTTTGACTCTGTGGCTATCCTATTCTACGACTACCAGAAACTCTTGAGGTGATATGGCGCACACGAGTCCACTAATCACCACACAATACACTACTATGGATTCATCCCCGTCTCCCTACGAGAAGGCCATCCAAAGCACTCACACTTGTCTTGAGCTTTTTAGAGTATCCACTTCAAGTTGTCTATGTACCATGTAAGCATCCAAGAAGTCCATAACCGCGGACCCGGCTATTCGAATAGATCATGTTAACCCTGCAGTTAGATCATGTTAACCCTGCAGGGGTGTACTTCTTCACACACGCTCTCGCCACTTACTGCCATGTACACGTCATGTATCTCGGCAACCTTCAAGCGGAAGCCTGGCGAGGGTGTCGGCCACGACCTGACTAACCACACAAGACTCTAATCCAGGTTTATCGCCTATTCGGGTTCCATCCGCAAGGAGATCCGGCCGGGGTTTCACTCACGGCCCCAAACGATGTGTGCAGGGTTCCCAAGCCCACCTCGCCGGATGGATCTACGCTTGGTACACCGTGCCACTTGTGCCTAGTCTATCCCAAGCCCACCTGGCCGGGTGCCACTTGGTAGACTACTAACACTACCTACAAACACCAGAAACTAGTTGCGACTCCTGGACAGAGATCAAGTTGGTTAATAAGTCGAGAGGGGTCGAGTTACCGGAACCCAATGTGTGGTAGTATCGAGTCATTGGACAACATACATAAAACTCAGTGCTTAGGGACGGTTCCAGTGAGACAACCCACCATGTACTCCTACATGGCCTCTCACCGCTACCTTTACCAAATCGTGTTCACACACTTCACTCTCAGCATCAGAACATATCGTAACACTCCAATTCATTCCCAATGAACCAGACCTGACACAACTCTAAGCAATAGCAGGCATAGCATGGTAGGAACACAACAATGGCTTCAATCAACTCCTACACATGCTAGTGGGTTTCAACTATTTACTGTGGCAATGACAGGTCATGCAGAGGAATGGGTTCAACTACCGCAGCACAAAGTAGCAGATGAATCGTTGTTGTCCTAATGCAATAACTGAGAGCAAGAGCGAGAGAGTAGGATTGTATCGGAATGAACAAGGGGGTTTGCTTTCCTGGTAAATCAACAGAGGAGGCACAACTTCACAGACAGGTACTCTGGAACGGCTCCGGAGCAGGACCTATCGAGAAGGAACGGTGCTGGCAATCAACACACAATCATATGCAACAATATGATGCATGAACATGGCATGTAGCTGTGATGTTGTTCGAGCTAATGCAACTGGTATCCATTTGGTTTGAAGTCCATTTGAACCAAAGGTTCAAATGCATCTCCAAATTAAGCTCCTATATATGCCATAATGTGTTTTCTCATATTCAGCATGTATAAGTTGGTTTGTCATGCATGAAACTAGTACAGACGGATAGATTGCATTTTTCTGATAATTTTTCATATATAAATTATTTTAATCTGAGCTACGGTTGAATTGATATGAATTTTTGAAGTTTAAATCAATTTCTGGAATTTCCTGATTTAATTTAAATCCAGAAATCATATTATTGCACCAGCATGACGTCAGCATGACGTCAGCAATCAACTGCGGCTGACTGGGGTCAAACCTGACGTGTGGGGTCCACACGTTAGTGACACTGGGGTTAACCCCGAGTCAAACCTGGGCTGATTAGCTTTGACTAAGCCCTGGGGCCCACTGGTCAGCGTCAGTAGGTGGGGATTAGTGCCTAATTAACAAAGCCACGTCAGCCCGCCGGAGTTCTGGCCGGCGGCGACCAATAGCGCGGCGGCGACTCACCGGAATTGCGCTACAAGCGGCGTTTGGTCGCGCGAAGACCACCGGGGCGTAGCCCGTCGTCGTCCGCAACCAGGGGAGCTGGTGGGGGGCTGCGGGGGCGCCGGAGCTCGCCGGAGCAAAGCTCGGGGCGGCGGCCGGAATTCGGTGAAGAGGGACGGAGCGCTATGGTGCACGGGAGGAAGAGTGGGTAGGTGCTCTGTGTTCCTGGGAACGCGCCGAGGACGACAGCGTGCTCGGACGCGACGTGTGGGGGCTCTAGCCGCGGCGACCTCGTGGCCGGCGGCGATGAGCTCTCGGGCTCAACGGAGCCCGCGGTTGGAGGAAGAAATCGGCATCGGGGAGGGGGAGGTTCGGTGCGGGGGCTCACAGCGAGACCAGCGAGCGCGAGGGCGAGGTCGGGGATGCCCGGTAGCTCCCGAATCGACGGCGAGGATCCACGGCGGCCGGAGGCGAAGATGGCGACGGCGACGGCTCCACGGGGTGCTCCGTCTTGCGTGGCTCGACGAGGAGGTAGAGGGGGTCGCGGCGGAGCTGGGGAGCGTGTCGGGGAGGCGAGGGGGTGGTGGTGGCTACGGCTATGATGGACGGCGGCGATGAGCTCCGCTCGGCTGCGCGCGCGAGAGAGAGCAGAGGAGGGGGGGAAGGAACGAGAGAGAGTGAGAGGGTACGGGGGGGCGTCTCCCGGGGCATCCAGACGAGGAGGGGAGAGGGCAGGCAGGCAGGGAGGCTGGTGGCGTGGCGCGGCGGCGTGCGCGCGCGTCGGGCACGCGCCTGGCCGACTGGCGCCAGGAGGACGACGGCGGTGGTGGGCTGGGCTGGCCTGCTGGGCCAGAGGCGCCAGGTAAGAAGCCCAGGTAAGGTTTTTTCCCTGTTTTGTTTTTCTTTTCTATTTTTCTGACATTTGTTCTGATTTAGTAATAATACTAAATCAATTTATTTACTTATGCCATTTTTTTATGGAAGCTAGTTATATTAATCCAGAGCTCCTTTATAAATGGCATAATTTTTGGACAATATTGTATATATATAACAATATATATCCAAAGCAAATATTTATGCCTTAATTCCAAATGCCCAAAATAAATACCTATGAGCTCTTAAAAATATTGATTTGATTTTTATCTCTGTCCAATATTTTCGGAGAGCAACATGAGCATTTTCTTGGACCCTTTTGGAGAAATTTTTATTTGGGTCATTTTCAAAAATGATTCCGAGGGTTCCACCAATCCTCATTTCAAATTTAAATGGAATACAAACATGATGCACAAATGACTAGCTAGTCTAGGTCATACCAGAACTAGGGATGTGACAACTCGCCCCACTTGAAAGAATCTTGTCCCGAGATTCAGGGGTCGACGGAAAGAAAGCGGGGTACTCCAGTCGAAGACGATCTTCTCGCTCCCAAGTAGCTTCTCTCT
Source organism: Triticum aestivum (assembly GCF_018294505.1). NCBI lineage: Eukaryota > Viridiplantae > Streptophyta > Magnoliopsida > Poales > Poaceae > Triticum > Triticum aestivum. The sequence continues at coordinate 583,826,006 of NC_057797.1, read as the reverse complement.
CGGAATGATGAGACCACTGAACCTTGAGAAACTTGATGTTCTGACGTTGAGTGACACGCTCTGCTTGATCAAGAATGCGAACCGGGTACTCTCGGTATGTGAGGTTATCTTGGAGATCAAGCGTTTCGTGGTCCACTCCGCGGATGGGATCCGAGAAGCAACGCCTGAGTTGAGAGACGTGGAAGACATCATGAACTCGACAAAGATGTGGGGGTAGTTCCAACTGGTAGGCAACCTCTCCTCGTTTAGCGAGATGCGAAAGGGACCAATGTAACGAGGAGCCAACTTGCCCTTGATACCGAAACGATGGGTACCCTTCAAAGGAGTAACCCGAAGGTAAGCTTGGTCGCCAATTTCATAAGTCATATCCTTATGATGACGATCGTACTGGCTCTTTTGACGAGACTGGGCTGTTTTCAAATTCTCACGAATGATGCGAACTTGCTCTTCTGCCTCCTGGATCATGTCCGGTCCAAAGAATTGTCTTTCACCAGTTTCTGACCAGTTCAAAGGTGTTCGACATCTTCGTCCATAGAGAACCTCAAAAGGAGCTTTCTTGTGGCTGGATTGATAGCTATTGTTATAAGCAAACTCGGCAAAAGGAAGACATTTCTCCCAATCCATACCGAATGAGATAACGCAAGCTCTAAGCATGTCTTCGAGAATTTGATTGACCCGTTCCACCTGACCACTCGACTGAGGGTGGAAAGCGGTACTGAAGGAAAGATGGGTTCCCATGGCAGTTTGGAAACTCTCCCAAAAATGAGAAGTGAAAAGACTGCCACGGTCTGAATTGATCTCTAGTGGAACACCACAAAGTGACACTATTCGAGAAATGTATAAGTCAGCCAGCTGACTAGCAGTGATACTCTCTCGAACAGGAAGGAAGTGAGCCACTTTGGAAAGACGATCAACAACTACGAAGATAGCGTTATTCCCTCTCTTGGTCCTGGGAAAGCCGGTGATGAAGTCCATACCAACTTTATCCCATTTCCATTCAGGAATAGCTAAAGGCTGAAGGGTGCCAGCAGGTCTTTGATGCTCTACCTTAACGCGACGACAAACGTCACATTTAGCAATGAACTCAGCGATTTCTCTCTTCATCCTAGTCCACTAGAACCTCTGGCATGGGTCTTGATACATCTTAGTGCTACAGGGATGAATCATGAGAGGAGATTCATGCGCCTCCTTGAGAATCAATTGTCGAAGATGTTGCTTCTTGGGGACCACCAGGCGGTTCCCAAAGAAAACAACACCTCGATCATCTATAGAGAAACTACCAGCAATACCCTTGGCAATGTTTCTCTTGATCCGGGTAATCCCCGTATCATGCTTCTGGGCTTCTATGATAAGATCCACAAGGGTAGGTTTCGCCACCAAGGTGGAAAGAAATCCGCGAGGAGCTATGTGAAGATTAAGCTTATAGAATTCCTCATGGAGAAGTGGTTGGCCTTGCTGCAACATGAGATTGTTGCAATAGGATTTACGGCTTAGAGCATCAGCCATGACATTGGCTTTGCCTGGGGTGTAGGTAATCCCTAGATCATAATCTGTGATTAACTCCAACCAACGTCTTTGCCTAAGGTTCAGATCCGGTTGGGTGAAGATATACTTGAGACTCTGGTGATCAGTGTAGATCTCGCAACGTTTACCAAGAAGGTAATGTCGCCAGGTCTTGAGTGCATAGACTACGGCTGCAAGCTCTAGATCATGTGTAGGATAATTCTCCTCATGTGGATGCAACTTTCGAGATGCATAGGCAATCACATGACGATCCTGCATAAGAATGCAACCTAGTCCCTGTCGTGAGGCGTCGCAGTAGATAATAAAGTCTTTAGTGAAATCCGGTGGCACCAGTATGGGAGCAGAAGTCAGGCGTCTTTTCAGTTCCTGAAAACTGTGTTCACACTGTGGGGACCACTCAAACTTTTTATCTTTCTTGAGAAGTTCCGTGAGGGGTTTGGCTACTTTGGAGAAATTTTCAACAAAGCGGCGACAATCGCTCGCTAGACCAAGGAAACTCCTAACTTGTTTAACGGTCTCAGGTGGAGTCCAATCGAGAACGGCCTTGACTCTCTCGGGATTGACAGCAATGCCCTTACCAGAGATTAAGTGGCCTAGGTAGGTCACTTCTGGCAACCAAAATTCACACTTGGAGAACTTGGCATAAAGGCGGTGCTCTCTGAGTTTTTCTAAAACAAGTCTAAGATGTTCGGCATGCTCTTCCTCGTTCTTCAAGTAAATAAGAATATCATCGAGGTAAACCACGACGAACTTATCTAAGTACTCCATGAAGATCGAGTTCATCAAGCAGGAGAATGTGGCTGGGGCGTTGGTTAGGCCAAAGGACATGACGGTGTACTCGTACTGGCCATAACGAGTGACAAAGGCTGTCTTGGGGATGTCCCCGTTTCTGATTTTGATTTGGTGGTATCCTAACCTCAAATCCATCTTGGAGAAGACTGAGGATCCAGCGAGCTGATCATACAGATCGTTGATCCTGGGGAGCGGATATTTGTTCCTTATCGTGACCAAATTAACGGAACGATAATCTACAACCATCCGGTCCGTACCATCCTTCTTCTTGACGAAGAGGACGGGGCAAGCCCAAGGAGAAGAACTAGGACAGATGAAACCCTTTTGCAACGACTCATCAAGTTGTTTCTTAAGCTCGGCTAGTTCTAAGGGTGCCATCTTGTAGGGTCTCCTAGAGATTGGAGCAGTTCCTGGGATAAGATCTATGACGAACTCTACATCTCTGTCAGGTGGAACACCTGGCAGTTCCTCTGGAAAGACATCCGGAAAGTCACGGACTACCGGAATATCTTCAAGGTCTGGAAGAGGGCTGGCATTAAGAGAATAGAGCTGACGCTTTGCAACTCTAGTGGAGACAGTGACTGTCTTGCCAGATGGCTGTGTAAGCTGAACAGATCTTGTGTAACAATTAATCTTGGCATGATGAGCTGTCATCCAGTCCATACCCAAGATAATGTTAATATCCGAAGACTTGAGAGATATCAAGGAAGCAAGGAATACAAGTCTGTCAACAAGGATTTCATTGCCATAACTTATCCTAGAAGTTTGCCATTTGGATCCAGGAGTTTGAATAAGTAGCGGGGAGGGCATATCACAAAATGACATGTCGTGCAAGCGGGCATAGCTTTCAGAAATGAAGGAATGAGACGCTCCAGTATCGAACAAAACCGATGCCGGATGACAGTTGACAAGGAGTGTACCAAGACCGACATCTGGATCATCATGAGCGTCTTTAGCTGAGACGTGATGCACACGTCCATGTTTAATGGAAGCTGACTTGGCACTGATCATCTTGCGTGATGGCTTACCATGGCCAATAGACTTCTCGGGCTGGGGTGGAGCAACTCTGGTCTGAGTGCAAATACGGGCAATGTGGCATGGCTCTCCACACTTGTAACAAATCTTGGAGGTAGGATGTGGACCTGCATTGGAAGGCGGTCCACCAATAGACCTGGGTGGAGCATACTGCTGAACTTGATGAGGTGCCACATAAGATGGCCTCGGTACATATTCGGAAGGAAGAGCGGAGTTCGGAACCCAAATCCGGCGCTTCTGAGAGCTAGAACCGGAGGAAGATCCCAAATCACGAGTGTGCTTACGAGACTCCTCGTAAGTGAGTTGAGCTGTCTCTGCATTAATGGCCTTGTTCACAAGGGCTTGGAATGTATCACAATGATGCAGGTGGAGATCACGATGCAACTTGGGGTTGAGACCCTTCCGGAACCTAGCCTGCCTCTTGGCGTCCGTGGACACCTCTTCTGTGGCATAACGGGCGAGGTTCTCAAACTCTCTACTATAGGCATCAACAGCCATCTTACCCTGGGTGAAACTACAGAACTCTTCTCTCTTGCGATCGATGAGGGCTTCAGGAATGTGATGCTTGCGAAAAGCCTCAACGAAATCCCTCCAGGTGGGAGTCTGGCCAGCTGGAAGCATAGCCTCATAATTCTGCCACCAAAGACTAGCAGGACCTTCCAGGTGATATGTGGCATAAGTGACCTTGTCATCTTCAGCTACGTTCGCGGAACGCAGCTTATGGGTGATGCTACGGAGCCAGTCATCTGCATCGAGTGGCTCGATGGAATGATGAAAGATGGGTGGGTGCAAGCGGATAAAGTCATGAATGGTCACAGATCCTTTGAACTGATGTGCGGTGTTCTCCTCGATACGTGCCAACAAGCGGTTAGACTCACGCTTGTTCCTTTCCATCTCTAACATGAACTCTGTCAATGAAGGCGGGTCGGGAGGATCCTCATCCCTACCATCTCCATGGTTCTGGTTATGAACAAAAGAACTTGATGACATCCTGGTAAAACGAAACTAGGGACGGAATCAGTTCAATTATAGACTATAGAATGTAGGACAAGGAATTAGTATCTCTCGAATTCCTAGGGCAATTCCGGCAGCATCACGGCAGTAAAATGCTCAGAATGAGACATCCTACTAAAAATGGGGTGGTAACATACTCATCAGCATTACTCAAGGTTCTGAGATCATACTAAGTAGACTACACCGGAAATACTCAAAACTGGGGTATGACTCTGATCAACCAATCCTATGGGACTACGGAGTAGTAACACGTGATCCTGATAGACGGAAGAGAAAGCCTAGTTCCTTAACCCCGTAGGAAAGATAGGATGACTCAGATCAGAAGGCCATGAGGTATAAGGAGTAAAAAGAGCCTTAAGTTCCAACCCACAATCAATTCCCTTACATAACTAAAGAATTTCTAGACTCAACTTCGACCAGTTTAGCTTGGTAATCCTACAGGCAGTCAGGCTCTGATACCAAGGCTATCAGGACACCGACTCAATGCCACATCGATCTAGCATGTAGCACCTCATATCACTTTGCGGCCTCACGCACGGTATCCCCACGGGTGTCGCCTTACCTTTGCCCGGGACCGTTTGCGCCTTTTGGCACACGGATATGACAGTGTCGCTAGCATCCATATGATAAGGAGCCCGGGCTGACAAGGCTAGTCGTAAACCCAAAGTGGCACTAACTTACAGGGACAGGCATCCATGACCCAGCATCGAACGTGTCGGTCATCAGCAAGTGAATCCAGGCTGTAGCACTGGGCTAACAGGACTCCGGTGAACCGGGCTGTAGCGGGCTAACAGGACTCCGGTATTCATCGCGTGACATTTCCCCGAAGGGACAGACACAGGAACGAAGAAGGACACATGCCGGCCAGCCTAAGTGTTCCGGAGCAGTAGCAAGCTACCAGGGCTCAGTGGAAGCACTAGGAGACATTTCCCGGTAAGAGAGACTACTAAGGATAAACAACTAGATAGTCAGATCCCACACATAGCAATACACATTACACGTACGCATAACATGCAAGTATGTGTTGTACAACATGGCATCACAGCATAACTCAACAACTCATATAGATAAGGCTCAGAAGAGCCATCATAGCATTTATTGCAAACAGGGGTCACAAGACCCATCATACAGAGCATACAAGCAACAAGCGGAAGCATTACATGTCTGGGTACAGACATCTACAAATGAAAAAGGCTGAAGAGCCTGACTAACTACAACATCCGATCAAGATCGTAGCTGAGGTACTAGCTACTAGTCGAAGTCCATGAGAACACTAGTAAGACCGGAGTCTCCGCTGCAAAAACATAAATAAAGCAACATGAGTACAAAGGTACTCAGCAAGACTTACATCAGATCCTATCATACATGCATTTGTATCAAGAGGGTAATGTGGGGTTTAGTTGCAGCAAGCCAGTTTTGACTCTGTGGCTATCCTATTCTACGACTACCAGAAACTCTTGAGGTGATATGGCGCACACGAGTCCACTAATCACCACACAATACACTACTATGGATTCATCCCCGTCTCCCTACGAGAAGGCCATCCATAGCACTCACACTTGTCTTGAGCTTTTTAGAGTATCCACTTCAAGTTGTCTATGTACCATGTAAGCATCCAAGAAGTCCATAACCGCGGACCCGGCTATTCGAATAGATCATGTTAACCCTGCAGGGGTGTACTTCTTCACACACGCTCTCGCCACTTACCGCCATGTACACGTCATGTATCTCGGCAACCTTCAAGCGGAAGCCTGGCGAGGGTGTCGGCCACGACCTGACTAACCACACAAGACTCTAATCCAGGTTTATCGCCTATTCGGGTTCCATCCGCAAGGAGATCCGGCCGGGGTTTCACTCACGGCCCCAAACGATGTGTGCAGGGTTCCCAAGCCCACCTCGCTAGATGGATCTACGCTTGGTACACCGTGCCACTTGTGCCTAGTCTGTCCCAAGCCCACCTGGCCGGGTGCCACTTGGTAGACTACTAACACTACCTACAAACACCAGAAACTAGTTGCGACTCCTGGACAGAGATCAAGTTGGTTAATAAGTCGAGAGGGGTCCAGTTACCGGAACCCATTGTGTGGTAGTATCGAGTCATTGGACAACATACATAGAACTCAGTGCTTAGGGACGGTTCCAGTGAGACAACCCACCATGTACTCCTACATGGCCTCTCACCGCTACCTTTACCAAATCGTGTTCACACACTTCACTCTCAGCATCAGAACATATCGTAACACTCCAATTCATTCCCAATGAACCAGACCTGACACAACTCTAAGCAATAGCAGGCATAGCATCGTAGGAACACAACAATGGCTTCAATCAACTCCTACACATGCTAGTGGGTTTCAACTATTTACTGTGGCAATGACAGGTCATGCAGAGGAATGGGTTCAACTACCGCAGCACAAAGTAGCAGATGAATCGTTGTTGTCCTAATGCAATAACTGAGAGCAGGAGCGAGAGAGTAGGATTGTATCGGAATGAACAAGGGGGTTTGCTTGCCTGGTAAATCAACAGAGGAGGCACTGCTTCACAGACAGGTACTCTGGAACGGCTCCGGAGCAGGACCTATCGAGAAGGAACGGTGCCGGCAATCAACACACAATCATATGCAACAATATGATGCATGAACATGGCATGTAGCTGTGATGTTGTTCGAGCTAATGCAACTGGTATCCATTTGGTTTGAAGTCCATTTGAACCAAAGGTTCAAATGCAGCTCCAAATTAAGCTCCTATATATGCCATAATGTGTTTTCTCATATTCAGCATGTATAAGTTGGTTTGTCATGCATGAAGCTAGTACAGACGGATAGATTGCATTTTTCTGATAATTTTTCATATATAAATTATTTTAATCTGAGCTACGGTTGAATTGATATGAATTTTTGAAGTTTAAATCAATTTCTGGAATTTCCTGATTTAATTTAAATCCAGAAATCATATTATTGCGCCAGCATGACGTCAGCATGACGTCAGCAGTCAACTACGGCTGACTGGGGTCAAACCTGACGTGTGGGGTCCACACGTCAGTGACACTGGGGTTAACCCCGAGTCAAACCTGGGCTGATTAGCTTTGACTAAGCCCTGGGGCCCACTGGTCAGCGTCAGTAGGTGGGGATTAGTGCCTAATTAACAAAGCCACGTCAGCCCGCCGGAGTTCTGGCCGGCAGCGACCAATAGCGCGGTGGCGACTCGCCGGACTTGCGCTACAAGCGGCGTTTGGTCGCGCGAAGACCACCGGGGCGTAGCCCGTCGTCGTCCGCAACCAGGGGAGCTGGTGGGGGGCTGCGGGGGCGCCGGAGCTCGCCGGAGCAAAGCTCGGGGCGGCAGCCGGAGTTCTGTGAAGAGGGACGGAGCGCTATGGTGCACGGGAGGAAGAGTGGGTAGGTGCTCTGTGTTCCTGGGAACGCGCCGAGGACGACACCGTGCTCGGACGCGACGTGTGGGGGCTCTAGCCGCAGCGACCTTGTGGCCGGCGGCGATGAGCTCTCGGGCTCGACGGAGCCCGCGGTTGGAGGAAGAAATCGGCATCGGGGAGGGGGAGGTTCGATGCGGGGGCTCACAGCGAGACCAGCGAGCGCGAGGGCGAGGTCGGGGATGCCCGGTAGCTCCCGAATCGACGGCGAGGATCCATGGCGACCGGAGGCGAAGATGGCGACGGCGACGGCTCCATGGGGTGCTCCGTCTTGCGTGGCTCGACGAGGAGGTAGAGGGGGTCGCGGCGGAGCTGGGGAGCGTGTCGGGGAGGCGAGGGGGAGGCGGTGGCTACGGCTACGATGGACGGCGGCGATGAGCTCCGCTCGGCTGCGCGCGAGAGAGAGAGCAGAGG
>NC_057797.1:583799951-583817462 GCF_018294505.1 Triticum aestivum | reverse complement strand
AGAGGGCAGGCAGGCAGGGAGGCTGGTGGCGTGGCGCGGCGGCGTGCGCGCGCGTCGGGCACGCGCCTGGCCGACCGGCGCCAGGAGGACGACGGCGGTGGTGGGCTGGGCTGGCCTGCTGGGCCAGAGGCGCCAGGTAAGAAGCCCAGGTAAGGTTTTTTCCCTGTTTTGTTTTTCTTTTCTATTTTTCTGACATTTGTTCTGATTTAGTAATAATACTAAATCAATTTATTTACTTATGCCATTTTTTATGGAAGCTAGTTATATTAATCCAGAGCTCCTTTATAAATGGCATAATTTTTGGACAATATTTTATATATATAACAATATATATCCAAAGCAAATATTTATGCCTTAATTCCAAATGCCCAAAATAAATACCTATGAGCTCTAAAAAATATTGGTTTGATTTTTATCTCTGTCCAATATTTTCAGAGAGCAACATGAGCATTTTCTTGGACCCTTTTGGAGAAATTTTTATTTGGGTCATTTTCAAAAATGATTCTGAGGGTTCCACCAATCCTCATTTCAAATTTAAATGGAATATAAACATGATGCACAAATGACTAGCTAGTCTAGGTCATACCAGAACTAGGGATGTGACATAAAGTTATGCTGTTTCACATACCTGGTAAATGCCCTGCCTCACATGCACCTATTTTTCAGGCCATTGCTCTTGAGAGATAGCAGGCCATGGATAAGGACAAAGAAAATATTGGAGTTGCTTCCAATCAACAAGATGCAGAATCCCAGGCTCTGTTGCAATCTTTCACTGGTACGCGTCGGTGCTATACAAACGGGTTTTAACCCCTTTTCGCGACAGCATTTGGAACCGTCGCCAAGTCAGTGTGGGCGATAGGGGGGTCCTTCCCACACGACCCAGAAATCATCGGGGATAGGCCCTCCTGGGACACAAGCTGGGGCCGTGTGCGATCGGCTGAGGCATCGAAACCCAATCATTTCCGTAGGTATGTACATCCCACACGGTAATCCAAGAAAATCATTTCAGTAGGTATGTACATCCCACACAGTGAGTCCCAGAAAAACATTTACGTTCATATGTATATCACACAGTCAATCCAAGGAGTACGTTTCCGGTTTTATGTACATCCCACAAAGTCAATCTAGGGAATACGTTTCCGTTCGTACGTACATCCCACACAGTTTTATGTGTAGGCTCGTGTGTGAAAGGTGTAACTATCACACATGGTCTGCCTTGGTTAACTGTTTGCTTTTATCAACTATATCACACACAATTTGATGAAGAAAACTGTGTGGCATTGGGCTATCCATCGCAAGTGCTTTTACTGCTAGAACCGTTTGCAAAGGTCCATGACACATTTAGCCGGTTTATTAGTTTACAATTAATAATTCCAGTATTACGCAAATTCACATTTCATATCAAACAGCTGTTTGCCAATTTCATATCAGGCACATAATTATATTATAGCATCATAGTACGGTAGCTACATGAAAACAACACAGTACAACATATAGCTAGTTCAACTTCATAAGAACAATATATACATTTCCCTAATCGAGATCATCCAGGCTTGTCTAATCCACCTCTGCTTTCAGTTCAGTAAGAACCAATTTTGCACGGGCAAACTGGGAAAGTGCCTCCTCCTTCGCCAACACCATCTTAGCAAGGTCTGATTTAAAAAATCTGAGCTCATTCTCCACCTTCAACTTTTTATCCCGCATCTTCAAATATTCTTCAGCATTGACAACAGTTTCTCTAAGCCTACGTCAGTTCTCCTCCTCATACATGCTCCAGAGCTTCGCTAGGCACATCTTCAAAGACTGTGTCCACTCTTGATCAACCCACTCCAAGTAATAACACTTCCGTTCATCCTATAATATTTAAAACTAGATCAGTAACAATGTAGGGGAAATGGGTTTATAGCAACATAGAAAATCACCAATGCTTATTTTGAAAAACTGAAGAAACGTGTTAATTATGGCATATCTTCTCAAAAAGATCAATGTGCAAATGAAATAATTGGTACAAGATAACAACCAAATTCTGCAACATCAGAAGCTATAATTAACTACGACGATGCTACAAGTTCCTACTCATGTAAAATAAAAAAAATTGAACATTTGATGAGGAAGGTAAATATAACTGCAACAGCATAGCGACAGTGTTTGGATGACAGCAAATTGATACTAACAGGTGTGTACATGCACAAATTTAGTAACATAGAACTAATAGCACTAAGATCGTCCACTATGTGTGCCAAAACTGGGGTAAAGACAACTGTTGCTACATCTTGCACCGATGCCCTACAATGGCGAGCCGATGCAGTGGAAAAAAAATTAGGGACCCGGACTCTGGAGCACGTTGTTGCTCCGATGCCCAGTTCCTTCGTGCCATAAAGATTTAGTATTTTATTGCTTGGCTGCTCGGATGTGTGGACCAAAGTTGGCTACACAAACTGCTGAAGCGGTGCCAAATAATTTTCTAATGGCACCGCTGATGAGATGGCAACAATTTAAGATACTAGGTACAAACTGTGACACTGTCTTAGGATGCGTTTGGTTGAAGGTGTGGTATGAATGGGTTGGGACCGTGACAGTGTCTGAATCACATCTAACAAATGATTTGTAACAATGAAATAGGGTCTAACCTTCTCTGCACAGGCCAAAAACTTCCTTCCACTGTCCACAGAATCAAACGCAACTAGCGTCACGCATGGAGATTGATGGTGACAATGAGCAGATAGATCTTCAACCACCCCGCTCCATTCGTTTCCACTGATGGTCCTAGGGAGCTACAAGAGGAAGAAATGACTCAAATCGACCATGGGTAAAAATCCTTCATTCCAAGTTATAGCCCGAGAGAGAGAAGAGAGGCATACCCGGGTGGTGAAGGAGTCGTCACCGGAGGAGGAACCACTGGAGAGGTCTTTGAAGAAGACCATGGCGACCCCGACAGTAGGATGCGAGATGGCGAAAGCGAGTAAGTGACTATAGTTTAGCAAGGAAGGAAGGAAGGAGGAAACAGGGGAAATGTGATTTGTGGTCGCAGAGAAAAGGGGGTGGGGAATGGGGGAAGGGGGCGGGGGTAGATATTTTGGCGGTAGGCCAAAATTTTGGAAATGTGGAGGAAAACTTTGCTCGCGGTGCTGCCGGACCATTCACTTTGAGCGATTGTGTGCATCACAAACGATTCTTCTGCTTTACGCGCATGGGATGAGTTTGATAATTCAAATTTTGGTGGAAATTCCCCCAGGTACGTTATTGCATAATTTAACATCGCTTGCTAATTTGGGCACACAAAAGAGCGTACAACAGACAGACCACACTTACTGAATCGAGCAATTTAGTAATTAAACAGAGCCGGTTGACCTAAACATTGCTCTAACAAAAGACCAGCATTAAAAACAAAGCCTATGTACGCATAATTTTAACAAATCCGCCGCCGCGTCATTCTATGCATGACCGATGTGAGATGAGACGTCGATGACTTGTCCTGGCGACATGCCGCCGTTGGTGGACTCCGCCCCCCCCCCTGTTGAAGTCGATCGCGTCCTCGTCCTTGTCCTCGGCACGGCCCTCAAGGTTGTAGTACTCCTAGTAGTGGCTGCGCTAGAGCTCGCGTTGGAACTCCACAGCCGATTCCTCGACGGACAAACTCTTCTCTACCTAGACCTCGGCCACGCGCAACTCCTCCTCCTGGCGCTCCTCGATCTCCGCCGTCTCCTGCATCCCTAGCTCCCGCTCGATGACTTCATGAGGAAGCAGGTGCTCCATGGCCACCGCCGCCTTTTCAGACGTGGGTTGCATGCTGGAGTCTTAGGTGGCCTAGAATATCTTGGCGTGTGCATCCTCGATCTTGGCGTGGATGGCCTCGACCTAGGCCAGGGCGACATCAGCAACACGGACGACAGCTCGAGCGCTCTCGGCGTTTGCAGCCGCCGTCGCAGCAGCAGGTGCAGCCGTCTCGGCTGCTGTAGCTGCCCTGTCGGCTATCGCAGACGCCCTCTCGGCGGAAGCGGCCGCGCTCAATGCGGATGCGGCAGCACTCTCGGCATAGGCGGTGGCGCTCTCGGCGCAGGCGGCGGTGCTCGGGAGGGACGCGACCATCGTATGGGCCTTCAGGAAGCATTTCCACAGCGTCATCTTTGCAAGAAGGGGGTGCGGGAATGGGGATCGGGATTTGTGGATTCGGGGCACTACAAAAAAAAGACACATCCGTGACATTTTGGCCCGAATGAATTTTTTTTCTGTCATACATATGACACTTCTATGACGATAATTGTGACAAAACCCGGTATCATCATAGATGTGGTGGGCTCCTACTTCTATGACAAAAAATCATGACAGGAAATGGGCTTTTCATCCTGGGCGGTCCGGAGACGCAGCTGCATGACATTCTTTGGGCCGTCCATGACAGAAAAAACCGTGGTAGAAGCAAGGGGGAGGAAAATTTCGGGGAGTTCCCGGTTACGGTGGGAGGTCGGGGCCGAGCGATGCGCGTTTCACTCGTACACATACGCACGTGTGTGTGAGGCGTTGGCTCTAACTGAACCCGAGTGAGGCGTTGGGCTCTAACTGAACCCGAGAGATTGCACTGCAGGCTATGCGTTACTGAACCCGAGCGATCGATCGATGGCTGTTAACTGAACCCGATCGAGCGATTCCTTCGCTACTGCTGCTAACTGAAGCCGATCGATGCTGCCTCTGGGACGAACAGTGAGTGTTGCGGCGGGGTTTGGATGAACAGTGAGCGGTGGCGTTGCCTCTGGATGAACAGGACCCCGTGGTGTGGCGGAGGGCTGGATGAACAGTAAACGGTGGAGGGGTGGTTGAACAGTAGCCAGTGGAGTAGCACGCGGTGGAGGCTGGATGAACAGGAGCCCGTGGAGGCTGGAGGAGGCCGACGGTATCCCGTGGAGGCTGGAGGAGGTCGACGGTGGAGATGAACAGTATCCCGTGGAGTCCCGTTTTGCGGTACGCCACACCCCTCCCGATGAACAGGACCCACGTTTCGACCAGCGCTCCAATACAAGTCCGTTTCGTCCGTTTTGCGGTACACCACACCCCTCCCGATGAACAGGACCCCTATTTCGACCATAGGAGGTCCGTTTCGTCCATTTTGCGGTACGCCACACCCCTCCCGATCAACAGGACCGCCGTTTCGACCGTAGGAGGTCCGTTTCCTCCGTTTGCGGTACGCTAGACCCCTCCTGATCAACAGGACCCCGTTCAGGCCTCGTTTCCATCGCATGTTCCGTCCAAGCCCTCCCGTTGAACACGACCACACATTCCGTTCCGACCCAGCCGGTTGGCTCCCACGCGTTCTGTTGCCTCCCGATGAACACGACGCATTCCGTTGCCTCCCCATGAACACAACGCATTCCATTGCCTCCCCATGAACACGACGACGATGCTGTTTCTCCGTTCCAACCCAGCCATGTCAACGAGCCCTCGCGGTACGTATGCGTGAGTAGGCGTTCGAGACCCCGCCCGTATGTACACATACGTGGCCATATTTTCTTTCTTGCACCTTGGCCGCTGTACGTACGTGTACATGCTACGTGCGCTCCTCTACTACGACACGTGCGCGCCTCTACATCCACCAGTATATATGTACGTACACGTTCGCGACCAGAATGACAACGCTACGTACGCTTCGACTAGGTGGGTCCCGACTGTCAGGCACTTCCTTGCGTGTGAAGATGTAGCTGGTGGGTCCCAGCAGTCAGGGGGGCGAATCATTTTGTTTTTTTGCCCGGACGCACTTCCTTGCGTGCAAAGGTGTAGCTGGTGGGTCCCAGCAGTCAGGGGGAAACGTTTTTTTCGCGAAATACGATGGCTCGTTCGATGGGTCCCCGCTGTCAGGTGGAGGAATAATTATTTTGCGCCTAATAAGGAGGCACTTCCTTGCTGCGGCCGTGGACCCAGCTGTCAGCGTCTCCACGCACACTACTCTTCCGATGGAAGTCGGTCGTTGACCACATTGACCACGCCGCGCCGAGAGCACCACGGCGGTGGACCACGGCGAGGCCTAGGAAGGGGACGATACGGAGGCAGGGAAGACTCGGCAGTTGTTTCCCATGCGGAGGGGAGTACGACTATACGAGGGTTTACTGGTTCGTCTGCCGATGCCGGAGAATAACAGCAGGTGTGGGTGAGTAGAGGGATGGCTAGGCCAGCGATGGGAGTACGGTGGGGTGGTGAGGCCTGCGCGGCAGCACAGCCGGCCGTGGGGAGGAGGGAGCAGGCAGTCCCGCCGGCGCTTGTTTGAGCGGCTGGAGCAGGAAGAGCAGAGATTGAAGAAGCACGACGGCCGCTGGATGGACATCCAACAGTCAGTGCTTGTGCGTCAACCTTTTTTTAGGAAAGCCTCAGATCTGTGGAAAACAGAATATAGCCCATCTGCCATTATTTCTAATAATTTACAGCCCATTTGCTAATTCTTAAGGGTTTTTTGGAGCCCATATTCTTTTTGTTAGCATTACAGCCCATATTGTGGCCACGGTTTAAAAAGTATACGAAATTTTGCATATTTCGGTGCGGTCCAAACTATTTTTAATCCTGAAATTTTGACTCACATTCAAACTGATTTTAAAAATAAATGTATATCAATATAAAATCCAACAAATTCTCCATGCATAAAAATTAATGTAACTTAAAATCTTGAAATGAAAAAAAGGTATTTGAAACTAATTGCCGGTTTGATGTGTTTTAAAAATGTACAACCCCTTTTTCTCATTACTGATGGGCCATTTTCTCGGCCAGCCGAATGAAAGCTCTCCTCGTCTTGAAAGATTTGCAGCCCAACAGGCCTGACAAAGCGACTTACTTGGCAAATCACAAAAAACTAGGTTGTGGTCATGGACCCAGCTGTCAGCCTCTCCACATACAGTACTCTTCCAATGGAAGTCGTTCCTTGACCACGTTGACCACGCCGCGTGGAGAGCACCACGGTGGTGGACGACGACGAGGCCTAGGAAGGGGACGACGCGGAGCCGGGGAAGACGTGGCAGTGGAAGCCCGCGCGGAGAGGAGTACGAGGGTTCACTGGTTCGGCTGCGGTGTCAGGCTGCCGTCGCCGCAGGGCCTGGCTAGCGGTGGGAATAGTAGGGGGCGGTGAGGCCTCTGCGGCAGCACAGCCGGCCATGGAAGGCAGGAGCATGCGGCAGGACCAGCACTTCTTTGGGCGGCTGGAGCAAGAAGACCAGAGGTTGAAGTAGCACTACGACCGTTGGATGGACATCGTACGGTCACTAGAGCTAGAATCGTTCATATTGACTAAGTTGACAAAGCCCTTCGTCCCCGTCAACTTAGTAGGCCCACAAGTCAGCCTCCCACCAAGGTGGGCCCCAGCTAGCCGGGGGAGTATACATTTTTTGTGCGTAATAAGGAGGCACTTCTGGTGGGTCTGAGCTGACAGCGGGGGGAACATTTTTTTCGGGAAATATGGTGGCCCGTCCGGTGGGTCCCAGCAGTCAGGGGGAAACGATTTTTTTCGCAAAATACAGGTGGCCTGTCCGGTGGGTCCCCGCTGTCAGGTGGATGAATAATTATTTTCCGCGTAATAAGGAGGCACTTCCTTGCGGCTGCCGTGGACCCAGCTATCAGCCTCTCCACGTACAGTACTCTGCCGATGGAAGTCGGTCGTTGACCACATTGACCACGCCGCGCCGAGAGCACCACGGCGGTGGACGATGGCGAGGCCTAGGATGGGGACGACGCGGAGCCGGGCAAGACGCGGCAGTGGATTCCCACACGGAGAGGAGTACGAGCGTTCACTGGTTCTGCTGCGGTGTGAGGCTGCCGTGCCGCAGAATAATAGGGGGTGTGGGTGAGTGGAGGGATGGCCTGGCCAGCGGTGGGAGTAGTATGGAGGCGGTGAGGCCTCCGCGGCAGCACCGCCGACCACGGGAGGCAGGAGCAGGCGGCACGACCGGTGCTGCTTTGGGCGGCTAGACCAAGAAGACCAGAGGTTGAAGAAGCACTACGGCCGTTGGATTGACATCGTACAGTCACTGAAGCTAGAATCGTTTATATTGACTAAGTTGACAAAGCCCTTGGTACGCTCCAACTTAGTAGGCCCACAGGTCAGCCTCTGAAACGGTGCGCCCCAGATGTCAGGGGGAGGAATCATTTTTTGGGCGGCCGAAGCTAAGAATATCCGAGATTGAAGAAGAAGCGCGACATTCGTTGGATAGACATCCAACGGCCTCTGCTGCTAGAACCGTGTGTTGACTATAATAAGTTGACAAAGCCTTGCATACGCGTCAACTTATTTTTTTAGGGACGCGTCACTTAGTTGGCCCACAAGTGTGTGGCAGAGAACTTATAGCCCATTTGCATTTTGTAAGAATGTACAACCCATTTTTGAATTCTAATGGAATTTACAACAGACCATTTACAGTTTGTTAAAAGTACAACCCATTTTCTAGTTAGGACAACGATTAATAATTTCAACCAACCGTTGAAGACATAATTCAATAAAATTTCCCACATTTTGATGGGATCCGAAATATTTTTATCTTGAAATTTCTAGTCAGATTAAATATAAATTTGTATTACGTAAAAATCCAACGAAACATTGCGCGCACAACAATGAAAATTTAAGATTTTCAAAATCCATAAATAATATTTTATAAACTAATTCGTGTTTGGTGCATTTTTTATAGTTACTGCCCAGTTTTTATAATTACATCTCATTTATTATTTTTTAAAGCCCATTTTCCTGTTAAGCCTAATGCATCCCTCCTAGGAAAGATTTGCAGCCCAGCAGGGCGGAGAATATCAAGTTGACCTTGCCTGGGTATTCCTCTAAAATACGTATAGCTGGGCTAGCCATTTTCATCTTGAAAAAAATAGTATCTGGGCTGGATATCTGGCCTGGGCTAGACGGGCCACAACCCACCCAGTTAATACCCTACTCTCCTCTGAACAACAACGAAATCATCGCCAAGAAAAAACTCTGCAGTGCTCACGCCTCAAAAACACAAATACTACTCGAGTTGCTTGGTCCCAGCTGTCGGCCGCACCTTGTGCAATTCTCTCGTTTATATTGACTACATAGATTGACAATGCTGTGGGACCGTGATGTCAGGAAACCAGGAGAAAGCAAAAAAAATAGTTGTACATAATAAGGAGGCACTTGCGTACGTACGGCTATGGCCCTAGTGGGTCCCTAGTATCATCCAGTCAAAATAAAGTCATCTCCTGAATCCTCATGTTCGTTGACGATGTTAACAATGCTCGGCGCCACGGCGAGCGCAACAACTCGAAGGACAACGGAGAGGGCCTCGCGGGCCCTACGGATGGTCTGATGTAGCGCCCGCTGCTCATTCAGGAAGCCAAGATCATCGGACACCTATGAGCACCTTCGAGAAACTGAGACGGCATGAAACGGTAAGGCCGCGCTTGGGAGCTCTGGTTTATTTCAAACCTGTATTAACATACAAGTGTAATTTACTCGTCATCGGAAACAACGCGTAAAATACAGGCGTAATGAAACCAAGGGCCGGAGGTCTGTAAGTAAAACCGGCGGGTTACGCCTGTAATTTGAGAGACCAATGTATATTTTACGAGCACTACTATATGGACAACATTACCAGACGATACATGCACGACATGCGTATCATGCCATCCATGGGCAAGGATGAAACAACATCTAACGGCTGGATTAGCAATCGTCCGAGTGTTGTTCAGCGTTTTTATCATGTGTGAAGTACTTCCAATATTTTACTAGTCGAAATCGACCAACCAAGCACCTTCGCCCGAGACCATCTGCTTTAATTTACAAGCGTCAGTTTTACAAGTGGTTTTGGGTGGAAAACGACGATCCAATCACGGCCTAATATCATGAGTTGGTCGGAAGATCATATGGTTTCACGTCTAACCTACCCGACTTGTCGTATAGGCTATGAATGAAACATCAGACGATGAACTTCTTAAGCACGGAAACAACAGAAGAGGATGATCTTCTTAACAAGCAAATCACTGGCATTAGATCGACATGCAAAACAATACGAAGCATTATTCTCAGGAGGCACGGTCAACAGCTCGTGATGCCGCATGCCACAACATTCCAAGCTCAACTTTGCAATCAAACACAAGGCCTGGCATTACATAGACAATATTCAGAACAAACTCTTAACACAGGAATATCTCAGCAGAGTAACTATTTACTTCTAAACTGAACACAGGAATAGTAAAAAAACACTCGACGCTGCTCACAGCAAGGGCGTCCCACTCAAAAATATCAAATGCATGTCTTCTGGCTAACATCAATGAGCAAATTTCGACAAGGTTTTCCAATTCCAATATATTAAACTAACGTCTTCTTGCTAACATCAATGATTAAACATTGACAAGCTTTTCCCATTCAAAATATGTAATGCCTATGATCGTCCTGTCGTAGCTTCTTGTACTTGTTTGGGCACTTTTTGCCTAGGGCACTCCACGTGTTGTTAAATTGCCAATGGTCTCTGCAGACTAGTCATGTCACCGGTGTCTAATAATACTCTGTAAAGCTTCTTGGTCATTCCTTATGTAATGTAGCACAAACAGTGACTGCTTCTTTCTGCAAAGTGGAACGACCAACTGGACCCAGTAATGCATCAGTTTGCCTTGGACACATTGGCTCCTTTTGTGCAGTTCAACTAAAATCAAAGTCGGAATAAAACCGAGCTTTAATTTTGATATCCATGTAAGCAACAATAGGTATAAGGGAAACAATTACTGAGAAATAACGGTTGATGACTTGTACTCCTAGAAGAAAAGCATCTACTGGTCTGCTTTATCTTAATGGGAAACAAAGTAGGAGAGTAGCAATTCTCCATCAGTGTGATTCATTCATATTGACTGAGACATTATCTTAACAATGCCTTGTTTCAACATGTATAAAGAACGACAAAGCAGAAAAGTACCATTCCTAAAACAATGCAACTGATTCATTTTAATAGAGACATTATCTAAACAATACCTTGATTAAACATGTAGAAAGAACTACAAAGCAGGATAGTACCATTCCTAACAAGTGTTGCAGTTTTGAACTAAGATTCAGTAGTTAATTAATTCTGAGAGTGGCATTGCTTAATTTTACCAGTGGCATTAGATTAACGAAAATCATAAACAGCTCCAGGGGAGAGTGGGAGCAACAACAGTATGTGCTTCCATCTACTTATAAAGGGGGTGATGCAAAGTTTGTTGTAACAAAGCAACAAGCATCATGTCTGGGTTGGTCCCATTTTTGTTCACTACTTAATGGGAAAAGACAGCAATACAATAGCTTCAATTCAACATTTATTTAAAATAGTACCAATACAAGTAGCACAACATCTCAAAGCACACTGCATAATCATGTGGATGAAGGCCTGTACTGACCTTTCATGAGACGGACAAGATAAAATACGAATCTGCCAACACGAATAGGAAATCCAATCTTGTTTTGTGCAGTTGCACTGAAATCAAGCAAAGTGTTTCGCGTAGCGAAGAAAAATGTCGCAATAGCAACAAGTTGAATAGATACGAAGACTGGAAACAAATGTCGATCTCCTTTTGTGTAGTTCCACCAAAATTAAGCAAAGTCACCGGTGTGACATTCAAGTTGAACTGCACAAAACACTCTTAAAACATAAGTGTTTCCAGTAGCGAAGCAAAATGTCGCAATAGCAACAAGTTGAATCGATACCCCTGTTTTAATAAAGGCAAAAAAGGAAAAAATTACTTGCCGGTAAAGGAGGATGAAACAAACGGTGACAGAAAGAAGCATCTAACTTATCTTGGATGAAAACAAAGTAGGACAGTAGCATTTCTAAAATGGTTGCATTGATTCATATTAACAGAGACATTTTCTTGAAACAACATTCGTTAAAAAATGTAATTTACTTTTAACAGTGGCATTGCTTCAATTTTCCGACGACATTCTTAGATTAACAACAGTAAAATAGCTGTATGGGACATGCCAGCACCATGTGTGTCCACACGTATAAATGGGTGATGCAGAGTATGTAGCCAAGCAGCATATATGCGCTGGTCCCATATTTGTTCTCTTTGAAACTTCTTCCTATGTGAGGGCTGCAAATCTAGTCCTGCACAAACTACCCGACCCCCAGTTTCTTTCTCTTTTCAACAAAGAGATCGGTTCCTTACAGATGTGTGTACTGGGTTACCCCCCTTTTTCCCTTTTTGACCTACAAAGCGGTTGGATAGCCAGTCTATACTACTTTCCGCCCCTCCTTTCCTCATTGAACCACGTCCTAGATTCTTGCTCCAGCCCACCGAACCATTCTTTCCTCTTTGAACCAAGACCTAGAGTCGACTACAGATCGAAAAAGATCGACATGCAGCTAGAGCAACAACGGTTTCAAAGAAACTTATACCTTAGGGTCGTCAGGATGTGGCAAGGCGTGCGGCGGGAGGCCGGTTCTGCCCACACTACGTACGACAGCGAGGAAGAAGGGGTCGGTGGCCCTCCCGCACAGGCGCTGGGTGAAAGAGAATAGCGCAGCCGGAAGTGGATTGCCTCCCTCGCTGAAGGCGATAGAGTGAATGCTGCACCTCCTCCCCTTCCCGGTGCGACGGGATACAGATGCCTCGTTCACCAGCTATGAGGGGAGAGAGAGAGACAAGAGGCCAACATAGTCTTGTTTAGATCTGGTGAAGAGAGGGTGAGAGACTGTGAATATAGAAAACCCTAGCAAATGAACGCTGAGCCTCTAGCGTGTAACATATATGTAGTGCGACGAGCGCGTGGAGAGTGCAAACCCTAAGTTGATGTCCACTCTGTTTGTGGTCTATTTTTTCCTATTTTTTTTGTTTCTTCTTGTTACATTATGTACTTGTGGGAGCTTAGATGTGATATCCTTAAATAACATCTAGATGTGAATTAGACAAACTGATTTTCTAACGTACCAAGAAAGAAAACTCGATCAAAAACACGCCCCCGCTTCCAGGTCGCGAGAGTCGTCGCGCACACACACATAGACATAGACATGCATATCCGTGTTTACATAAAGTTCCATTTCCATCTCTATCTCCAATCATATTTGTCCAACTGGCACATTATTTATGTTGTTAATTATATATGCAGCAATATTAACGTACAACATCTCTTGTTTGCGCACGTCCGGACCGCTGTCACGGCCATTCCTGACCAACCCGAACCCTCTTCATCACCCACGCGTGCTTCCCGGCTGAAACGGTCAGTGCCGCATTCATGCCCGGCCAGAGCGGACGCAGCCTCTCACTGGCGCCGGCATTGAAGTGGCGTGCCGGCCGAGAGAGCGTCGCCCGCGCCGCTTCTGGGTGCACGCGGCTGCTCCGCGTTCAAAGGTCGCAATAGCCGGCTACAACATGCATGTAAAAAGTTCTTGGGAGTCCGTGCTACAGCTAGCTGTCCTCCCCCAACTCGTCAATCTCTTCCAGTAGTGCTAGTACTCCATGGCGCGATCCATCGACAAGCAGGCAGGAAAGTTATCATATACTCGGTTTGCGGTGAGTGGTATGCCGAGCGACCGTGTGGGGTCGAGCCGTGGAGGAGGGTGAGACATGAACATGACAGACGTGATTTAAACGTTGGTTTTGCTCGATGGCGCGATCCAACGAAACGAAACGTTGGTTTCTCTCTGTTTCCATTTTTTCTCCGGAAAAACGGAAACTTTCCACTCCATTTTCATTCCTATTCCAAGGTTGCCCCGTTACAAAATTCCATCAAATACAAAGGGAAACTAACACGCATGCTGATGCATCTCAATGATTCACAGATCATAGCCAATATTTACTTCACAACTAAAGAAAAAAGTTGTGAGAGCGTGTACAAAAAAAACTACTGATGGGGTCACTACGACTTAAACCCTAAACCCTAAACATGATTTAATTTCCTGGCCAGGTAGAACCTGTCAAAGAAAAGACGGCTGACACCCTCGGATCATATGATGCTTTTGTGCAGTTCCACTAAAATCGACCTGAGCATCCCTGATGGCAAAGATATTGAAGAAGTGTGATTAGAATAATAGTACTGGCACTAGTTCATGACACATAAACTCATCACAAGTAGAAGCCGGTAGAAGTGGAGAAAGATCGACATGGAGATGGAGCTACGACAGTGGAGCAAGCCGGCTCCAAAATGAAGATGGACTACCTGGGACGTCGGGCTGTAGCTAGAAGGGCGGTTGGGACGCGGCATCAGCCCATACCGCGGTGACCCCTGATTGGGACACACCGACTGTGGGTTTTCTTCCTCGCCGATGTTGACCGCGTCTACGCAGAACATTGTTCCCTTCCCCCAGCTGCGGGATCAGGCCCGTCGTTCTATGCTTGTGAAGAGAGCAACCTAAGCAAGTAGGCTTGTAGCTCGGGCTCCTGCTAGTGTATATATAGTGGTTTTCTTTTTCTCTCCATATCAACCATTTTATATTGCGTACATGTCATTCAAGAGTGAAATGATGGTTGCTTCTTCCGACTAACTTACTGTGTGATTTGACTGCTCCTTAGTGGCCCCTACACGTACTCCCCCTATGTGTATGCAACAGTCACACGTACACATGGATGCAAAAACACGCGCGACGCCCTAATGTATGCATGTCCGAGCACACGACGGAACACACACGGTCACTCTCAAGTGCTCAACCTACACGTGCATGCACACACATACTCAGTCAAGGTGAGCTAGTGACCGTATAAACACCGGAAAATATATATATTGAGCACAATGAGCGTATTATGAAGTCCACTGACCGTATTTTTACAAATATACAGTGACCGGAGAGGAGGCAGTATGGACTAGCATTACTTTGCGGTGTCCCTCAACTTGCCGAACGAGGAGAAGGTTACAGGACGGGAGAAGCTTGCACGCGGTGGCTCGCAGGACAAGGAGAAACTTTTGACTAATGCAAGCTCTCCCTCGCTCAGGCGGTGGACGTGCAACAGTTAATTCGGTGTCAGATTGCCAGAAGCATACACTATACAACTACTACTGCTATTATTGTTCGACTTCTCGAATAGGCGAACAGCCAAGCGCAAAGTTTACTAGTACTACTACTATAGTCTATAAAGGTACATACTATACTAGTACTAGGAACTGGATGGAGGAGCGTCTGCACTCTTATTATAATTTTAGAATGTGATAAAGCAATCTTCAACACATTTGGTTGTCACGACCGGTTTTCCAATAAAAATATTTATTGAGAAACCAATCTTTTGAGTCCAGTATGAGAGAAATCCTCCTCACTGGTAGACAAATTCTTAATACAATAAGCCAGTAGCATAAAATATATTACAGGGTCGAACTACGGTTGCTCAACCAAATTATTACAAGCACGCCAATAATTATACATAATGGCGGACATGACACAGTGGTGTGGAGGCATACTACTGACTCGAGGATAGGGCGGTGGTGGAGAAACACAGCGGGGAGAGAAATACAAGACTCTAAGTCTATCATCTCATCGAGCGTCGAGGTGAGGCTCGATGAATTTATTTGGTAGCGGAAGCGGATATAAAACAGTGACCAAATCCAGGGTCGCACGAGACTGACTGGGACTCCTCTAGGTGTCGGACTCGCTATCAAACTCTTCATCCATGAGATCGCCTTCGTCAGCATCTAGCCAAATCAACAAGCCAGTGAGTACTTTGAAAGTACTCGCAAGACAGTTCGGACGTAAGATATAACAAATGCATGCATGGATGCGTCATGAATAATTCACCAATGTACTTTCAAAGATTAGCATAACAAGGAAAGTAAAAGGGAAACGGCGGTAGTCCGCCTGAAATCCCAACAAAACATAAATAATTACCGATCGGGTGTCTGAAGCGACGCCTCGAAAGGTGAACAAATAAATATAAGGAAATGATGCCACAGTCGGGCGTCTTAGAGACGCCACATAAAGGGCTTTAAAAGAAATACCACAGTCGGATGTCGGGGCGACATCACAAAAAGGGCTTTAAAAGAAATGCCACAGTCGGGCGTCGGGGCGACATCACAGAAAGGGCTTTAAAAGAAATGCCACAGTCGGACGTCGGGGCGACATCATAGAAAAGGGCTTTAAAAAAATGCCACAGTCGGACGTCGGGGCGACATCACAGAAAGGGCTTTAAAAGAAATGCCACAGTCGGACGTCGGGGCGACATCACATAAAGGGCTTTAAAAAGAAATGCCACAGTCGGACGTCGGGGCGACATCACAAAAAAGGGCTTGAAAAGAAAGTAAAATACAACAATGCCACAGTCGGACGTCTGAGCGACATCGCAGAAAGGGCTTTGATTCACAAGTAAATAATAGTCACAATAAACATTTAATTCATGAGAATAAATGGGTTAGTCCATCCACAGGAATAATCATTTAACTGGAATTAGCACTCATGCGAATCACCGGAGTCTCTGTCATCAAAACTGACATTTGATTAGAATAAGATAATATCGATCTGGGACAGGGAATAGATGATTTGGAGGAATATGTGACTCTGCAGAGTTTGTACAAAATTTTTCCCACAGCCAACGGATTTCCGTAGCCACGAAGGACTAGTTCCGTTTACGGTATTTCGGAAGAAAACACAGCTAACCAGTACACACCCATCCTACCTCTCGATGCTAGGAATCACCCTAGACATCGTCCAAGAAAAACTTTTGAGACGGGGAGATCACAATCTCGAATAGCATGGGATCAAATTTATATACGCGCGCTCTAAGGGGTGCCCCCCTCTCGGTCCCAACCGGAAACACCCATGCCCCCTGACTGGATGACTGGCTTTAATCCAGGGCCATGGAACCATCATCACGGCCTCTCCTTTTGGTGTGTACCAGAAAAGCGGCTCGCAACTTACTAAACCATATTCCTTGCGGAAAACATGTGGTAGTACAGGGAAGGAAATGAGAGGAACTAGACCGATACGGTTTGACACTGAAGTCACATAGTCTGGCATAAGACTGGCATGCTACAACACTGCCATCTCACCCATCCTCATGCCAACACATGACCATTCATACTCACATCCATCCACTTATGGATCATCGAACTCACTTACCTCATTATCGCATAAAATAACGTTCATCGATATGCTTCTCAACATGCCATAAAACTAACTAAATGCAAAACATGCCAAGACACTCATCATATCAAAAGTTCAAACATGCTTGCCTGGTTCAGAGTAGTCGGAGCCTAGCTCGGTGAAGTTCGCGGCTCCGTCACCTCCTTCAGTATCTACGGTATAAGAAAATATATGCATTATCGTAAATACCAAGGAGTGCACAAAAATATTCCAAATATTTTACAAATAAATCTGATAAAAAACTAGACAAAATTTTAAAGAGGACAGAAAAAGAATCAATCAAAAATACTTTTCTGTTTAAAAGTTATAAGGGTTTTTGCCTAGGGACTCATCTGTAATGAAACAGAAAGTTTCCAGGGGCTAGCTTGTAAAAACAGAAACGCTTCGGCAGAAACTACGCCAGCCCCAAGGGAAAACGTACTTTGCCCGAAGGCGCCTCCAGAAAACGTTTCAGTAGAGAGAGCAGAGAGGCTGACGGTGGGGTCCCACTCGT